>NC_056047.1:25463495-25763495 GCF_004379255.2 Salvia splendens | reverse complement strand
CTCTCTCGCTAAAATATGCAATCTTGAAATCGGGATTTGCGTATTGCTCTTCGATTGAAATCTCTTCTCCAGCCCTCTCTGCCATTTTCTGATTTGTGTGAATTGCTTTTGGTATTGGGATGGAGATTTTAAAGAGTAAAGAGTTGACAATCTACATGAGATAATGCTCGCCTTATCATCTCAGAAAGTCCTCAATGGCTCTAGACTATTGGGAGAATGTTGTAGAATCAAATTTGAACGATGAACAGTGCTTGAATGTATTATCTTTGTTATAACTACTTGCCTGTTCATCTGAAGTCATGTTTCCTATTCAGCTGGTTGTGGTTACGTTAACAGAAATGAAAGAAATTGGGGGAGAGAGAAACGAAGAAACAAAGGGGAGAAATCAATCTCTATTTCCAGAGAAAAACGAACAATTAGTTGCACAACTACTGAGATTTTTGTTTCCTTCTTCTTCCTCTCTATCAATCTGATGTAATGCATTATACGTAGTCACACACACATATATACATATATATATGTGTAACGCTGAGAGAACAAGAGCTCGATTGACACCTAAATAAATCGCCCTCTTTTGTTGGTAAAGCCCTGTAAAGCTCAATATATTTTGGGGAATATGTTATGTCATTATGATCCCAAACTGAATATCACAGAGAAGAGCATTGCGATTATATATATATCTCTAAATTATCTCATAATGTAGAGTTGACAATCTACAAGAGATAATTGCTTTTGGTATTGGGATGGAAATTTCACAACAGTGAAGTAATATCATGCTAAGAGTGATGTGTTTTGTAAATAAGAGTGAAGTAAAATCATGCTAAGAGTGATGTGTTTTGTAAACAAGAGTGAAGTAAAATCATGCTAAGAGTGATGTGTTTTATAAACAAGAGTGAAGTAAAACCATGCTAAGAGTGATGTGTTTTGTAAACAAGAGTGAAGTAAAATCATACTAAGAGTGATGTGTTTTATAAACAAGAGTGATGTGTTTTATAAACAAGAGTGAAGTAAAATCATGCTAAGAGTGATGCGTTTTGTAAACAAGAGTGAAGTAAAATCATGCTAAGAGTGATGTGTTTTGTAAACAAGAGTGGAGTAAAATCATGCTAAGAGTGATGTATTTTGTAAACAAGAATGAAGTAAAATCATGTTAAGAGTGATGTGTTTTGTAAACAAGAGTGAAAACAAGAGTGAAGTAAAATCATGTTAAGAGTGATGCGTTTTGTAAATAAGAGTAAAGTAAAATCATGGTAAGAGTGATGTGTTTTGTAAACAAGAGTGAAGTAAAATCATGCTAGAAGTAAAATCATGCTAAGAGTGATGCGTTTTGTAAACAAGAGTGAAGTAAAATCATGCTAAGAGTGATGTGTTTTGTAAACAAATTACTTTACTCAACAAATTACTTACTATATAGTATGTGTTTATTTCTTTTATTTAATATGGGTTGCAGTTGGGGGGCTTCTAAATGCGACACGTGGAAATGTGACGGAGCTTGTAATTGCCATATTTGCTCTGATTCAAAACAAAGAAATGATCAATGTCACCATCTTCCACCACGCCTCCAAGCGCTCCCGCCAGCGCCGCTGCCCTCGGCCCTGATGCCGCCTTGTACAGCGCTCCAGTGGCCAATCCTGCCACGACGCTGTTGTTCACGTCGTCCGTATCCCTCCACTCGACCATGCCGCTCTCGAGCCCGGCGTACATCAGCCAGATCACGCCGCAGCGGTTCCCGATCTGGCGCCCTTCCTCCCAAACAACCGCCCGAAACCCCATCCCCAAATCCCCCATCCACCGTCATCATGTTGATGGAGTTCAGCAGCAAAGTTCCAGCACGGCAGAATCACGTTGCCTGTTATAAATTTCATAATGTAATTTCCAAAAATACCCTTAGCCTATTTTGTATTATTAAAATAAATAATATTTGTTCCATTAAGATGTGTGGCTAAGATTTGTTCTCTAGTTATACACTTAAGATTAGTTATATCTTGATCACTAACCTATATAAATAAATGGGTTGTCTTATATACAAAACAATCTAAAGTGTATAACCTAGAACTACATTTCATCCATTGGATGAGGAAAAAGGATGGTCAAGATCAAATTTCATACATAATCACAATGCATCGGTTATAACCACCCCACTAATCATGTTTTCAATCCAAATTTGGCATTGGTTCTACATTTAAGATTGGTTCTACATTTAAGAATGGTTCTATCTTGATCACAGCCCTAAATATATATACATATATATATATATATATATATATATATAGGAAAATGATCAATACAAAACTTGATCTCAATACAAAATCCAGACCAAATCCTGACCATGAGATTTGACAATCCAATGGTCAATAATTAAACAAAAACACGGAAGGTCATTGTAAAGCAGTTTTATGTCATATTATAAACTTTGGGTTTGAGGTCATGTTAAGATCATTTCATGTCATCCTTACTATAATGACGTAAAAATAAGCTTACAATGACCTAAAAATGACTTTTGTATGCTTGGTTCTGCATTTTTGTATTAAGAATGGTTTTGCATGGATCAAAACCCTAATATATATATATGGGAGCGTTATTCTCCTATTCATCCCTTAGATCGTTTATCCTTCTTAATATGGGCCGTTAGATCTCATTCATCAACGGTTCAGATTATCTGCATTATTACACTATAATGGTGCATTATTAGTCGGTGTGCATTATTCAACTGAAAATCTGCATTATTACCATATAATGGTGCATTATTAGTCGGTGTGCATTATTCAACTGAAAATATGCATTATTAAATGACACGTGGCACCAATCTAACCGTCGGATGACAAAATCGTGGGGCTGAGATCAAGAAGGAAAAAGGTGGAAATATATATATAAAGGATGTTATATATATATATATATATATATATATATATATATATATAAAGGATGTAACTAAGGATCAGAGAGGAAAAATGCATATACTTTGAATAAATAAATAATTCAACAGTTTTGATGAACAAAACATAGTTATTTATAAATGCAAAACAAAAATTTAGAAAAATAACAACAAATCAGTAGTAAATTAAATATAGATTTAATTATAAATTATATAACTTGAATAGTAAATATTAATGAAAATTTATATAAAAATACAAACTTAAAATAATTTTAATATAGTAATAAAAAATACTAAAATTACATATAAATTTAAATACTTAATTCAAAATAATTATTATACAGAGTCCAAAAAAATACTCCCCCCGTCCTTGATTAAATGTCTTATATTTTGACCAGAACGGGTTTTAAAAAATATTTAACTTTATAAAGTTAAGTGGACAGAAAAAGTTAGTGGAATGTAAGACCTACTTTTATATATTGGAATAATAATAACATGTGAGTAAAATGAATTAGTGGAATGTAGAGTCGACTAATGCACTATTTTTTAGCACTATAAATATCTGCAAGTATACAAGGCAGAAATAGTATAGCTAAAGGTCAATACCGGGATATCGAACACATGGAATATAATTGCAACTGGCTATCATGTACTAAGCGTCAATACTATCTAGAGAAACAAGAGTTTTGGTTTAATTAAGCAAAATAAATTAAGCAAATAAACGACTAATTGCAAATAAATCACAAAAATAAAGATACGAGAGACAAGGGAATTCCAGGGATGTGCGTTCACATTATGGTTATATAAATTCCAGGTACAACATCCTAGCACTGTTCTTACTTTGATAGAACGAGTCGCTTAATTTATGCTCATGCGAAATAAACATAGATTACTAACAATAGGGTCGTTAATCCTAGATCCGTAACTCCTTGAAGCTCCTAAGACCCTTGAAAAGTCCTCACTCTCAATTAACAGTGGCGTTTTAAGGGAAACTAATTGTAGTGTCTATTAAGTAGATCTAACTCGCCAACCTCCTCTCACGATTATGTAGCAAGTTATATTAAATCATCACAGAATGTTTCACTCAAACGTGAAGCATTATCTAAAACCTATGGAAGAAACGAAGTAAGAACAAAACGGATATTAAATAGAAAAAATGGAATTGTATAACCAAAGTCGTTACTAACACAACCATAGAATCCTATGAGTTTAGTTACACATGATAGAATAAACTTAAAACATAGATTATAGGGAAGTCATAACGAAAATAAGAACTAAAGCAAATAAAACACAAAGGTTGAATTATTGTAGCCTTGATCTTCTCTTGATTCCTTCTTCAACCCCTTGCACTATGAAGTACTCTCAAATTTAACCTCTGGAATTATTTGGAAAAAAGAAGATGAAGGATTAGTGTTGGAGGAGGAGCGTGGGGCACCCCTAATTTTGGAGGATATGAATTGGTGAATATTATCAATTAGCTTATGGGGTATATATAGGCTTGAAAATGGTTTAAATATGGTAAAAGGTGTCCTCCAAGTAAGAGGAAAGATGGAATTTTCGTGGCCCATAGGTTAAGGAAAAAATTTGTCTTGTTTCCTTCCTTAAATTCTCGCCAGCACTTGACAGTATTGCGCAACTTTGGTATAATGACCATAACTTTCTCCATAAAACTCCGATTGAGATGATCTTGATACCAACGCGAAGCTCTTTTAAAGACGAAGAGAATGATATGTAGCACTACCTTATCGGACTTTAGAATCGCCGGAAATATGAGTTTCAACACATGCTGTCGTGTGCGATCGTGCCCAACTGGCCGCTGGACAGCTCCAGAACTTTCTGGACTCGGTTCAGTGACCGCTGCATTGCTTGCAGCGGGCCGCTAGGTTGTGTTTCAGTTCCAGCTTCCGAATTTTGACCTTTTTATGACTTTTTTTGTTCTATTTTGCACATTTCTCACAAAACACGTCAAGATACCAAAATGGATAAAAATATGCAAATTATGGACTTGTAATGCAATTTTGACACTCAAAACGGACCAAATAATGGCCTTAAAACAATGCCAAATCTGAGCGTATCATCCATTTACCAAATATATTAAAAGTGAAATGAGACATTTATTGGTGGACGGAAGTAAAAGAAAAAATGGGACATTTAATGGCGGACGAAGGGAGTATATACTTAGATTATCAACAGAAGACAAAATAGACGAACTTGCCTTGATAGAAATACAGAAAATATTATCGTTTAACTCAACTTCATCTATAATAATAGGAAAACTAAAAGTTTCAGGAATATCACCTACATTACAAAAAAAGGGGATTAGATGGAGACAGATCGTGTCTTCCACACCACACACACTCTCAAGGTCACCATCCCACCGCCTACAGAATACCAGACGTGAACCTACAACTCCCCAACTCAAACACGATAACCTATAAGGTATACTTTAACTCACCTGATTGATGACTTAGAGTTTCATACGCTACAAAATTTTTATGGTAGTAGATTTCTTTAATTTATTCTTTTCATTAATTTGAGTAATTATGGTTGCGAAAAAAAAAGGTTAACATTAGAATGACACGAATAATAAATAGTAAGTTGTCCTAACATTGTTAGAAAACACTAGAAATGATTTCATGCATAGATATAAACAGTTCCTAAAAATAGGAAAGATAAAAAACCAAACATAAACTTGTTGCATCTGCAAAAATTATTAATTCTTATTCGGTTTTATTTGGATTCTGATTTCTGGTGGATTATGAGGAGATAGAGAACAATCGTACGTTCCTCTTGAATGGAAAATATGTTGGTGTTATGCATCTGTGTTATGTTTAATTTGGTTTATAATTGTTTTATGAGTAAAATTTGAGTAAAGAGTAGCATAAGTTACCCTTTTTACCTCAAAGAGTAATCGTGCTGTATCAAATGGTTTCCTATCAAAGATAAGCGCATTTCTGACTTTCCATGTGAGACTTACCATTGTAGCAAGGGCTATCCATTTAATGGCACTTGGTATTGTTGTAAGGGGTCTTCTGATTCCAAGCCATATCTTAATGTCTTTCCAAGTTCTTCTAGTTGTGTTGCATGAGAAGAAAAAATGGCTGGCCATTTCTGGTTCCACGTTACATAGTGGACATACCCGATCAATGTCGAGGTATGTGAGTCTGCCTCGGGTTGGGAGTCTTCCCCTGCTAGGTGGTAAAAGAGTACTTTAGAGGGATGTACCCTTTCCACACATGTTTAGGCCAAAATCTGTGCTCACCCTTTGGCCGAAACCATTCATATGCTTCTGCTGACCTTGTAAACTGGTACCAAGTTCCTAGCAATCTCGCCACTACGTCTCGCGGCATGTTTTGGAGTAGACAATTCCGGTTGGCAAGTAAAGCTTTGATGAGGGGTGGGTCTCTCTTCCTTGCGGTCCAGTCCCAAAAATCCTTGCGTCCAATGTACACACTGTGCACCCATTTAATACAAAGAGAATCCTTTTTTGAGAAGATATTCCGAAGGACACGCGAGAGAAGCACCGTATTCCTTGATTTAAGGCTTCAGAATCCAAGGCCTCGCTCCTCCTTAGGTAGGCAAAGGTCTTGCCAGGCTACCGGTGCTTGTTTTGTGCCCCATAGGAAAATACATGCCACTCGAGTGATCCTATCAATAACAGTCCCGGGCAACGGGAACACTTGAAGCCAATAACACTCCACACCTTGCAGAACTGATCTAATAAGCTTGGGTCACCCAGCATAAGAAAGGTTCTTGTCCGTCCATTTCTTTGTCAGCGAAGCAATTTTGTTGACAAGGGGTGAGTAATGGGATGCTTTGAGTTACATTGAGGTTAGCGGTACGCCCAGATACCTAATGGGTAACTGCCCATCAGTAAAATGAAAGATTTCCTTGATTTGTTGGAGCTCGACTCCATGTACACCAGCTGTGAATAGATGAGACTTCTCCCTATTAATCTCAAGTCTTGAGCAACTTGTACATTCCTCCAGTGTCTTGGAAAGGATAGTCATGGATCCCACATCCCCTCTACAAAATAATATCAAGTCGTCAACAAAGGCAAGGTGTGTGATGCCTAGTGCTGCACACTTGGCATGATAATTGAAGTCCTCGGTTGTTCTTACCTACAAGAGTCTTGAGAGATATTCAATAGATAAGATGAAGAGGTATGGTGACATTGGATGCCCCTGTCGTAACCCTCTTTTGCCCGGGAAGAACCCATGTGGGCTGCCATTGATTGCAATAGAAAACGATGGAGTTGTGACACACTCCATTACCCATTCGATGAAGATAGGGTGGAACTTAAGTCCTAGCATGACCGATCTCAAAAATTCCGAACTGATCGTATCATATGCCTTTCTAAGATCAATTTTGACTGCACACCGTGGGGTAGACCTCTTGATCGTGTAGCCTCTGACCAGCTCTTGTACTAAATAAATGTTGTCCATGATGCTCCGGCCTGGGATGAAAGCTGACCGTGCTTGATTAACAATCTTAGGAAGTAGGGAAGACATCCTCTTGGAGATGATCTTGGTTATCACTTTATAGATAACGTTGCAGCAAGCAATGGGTCAGTAATCACCCACTTTTGGGTTCGATGAAGTCTTGGGAATGAGTGAAACCACAATAATATTTAGCCTCCTTAATAGCTTGCGTGTTCTGAAGAATTCCTTGACGGCGTCGATGACATCTCTCCCGACTGTGTCCCAAGATTTCTTATAGAAAGTTGCGGTATAACCGTCCAATCTAGGAGCCTTGTCGTTCCCAATGGAAAAGACTACCTCTTTAATTTCATCATCCGTGATGATTTTGATTAACTCCCATGCTTCGTCGGTGTTCAAAGTGTATCTATTTTGCAGTGTCTCCATGCAGATCTGCTCAGTTCTTTCCTCACTCCGAACAAGCCAGAGAAGTAGTCAACAAACTTATCAATGATCACCCTCGGTTCCCTTAGTACTTGGCCATTTTCTTCATAAAGGAATGCAATGCAGTTGCGGGCATTATTCCTGTTGACAAGTGAGTCATAGAAGGAGGTGTTCTGGTCACTCAACAAAAGGTACTTGAGCTTGGCTTTCTAGCTAAAGAATTGTCTCTCCTACCGACCCCAATCTTCTACCTGTTGCCTCAAAATTTTGATCTCCTCTCGGAGCCGAAGGTTGGTTGTGTCTGCATCTAGTTGGAGCTGAGGAAAGGCAATTAGATCAAATATGTTAGACGAAGCAAAGGCATAGATTGTATCAACTTGCTCTGGTTCTGGATGTTGCACTCGTTAAACCACTAAAGGGTTGCCTGTTGGCTTCCATTGAGCTTTCCCTATGATCCGCTTTGCTGGTTGCCTGTTTAGATCATGTTGTGGTATTGGCCCATTGTTCCTTCGACCATTTGGTTTTTTCTTCGTCCCAGTTGTTCCTTGCCTTGGTGGCTGGCGGATAGTGTCCTTTGGTCCCATGCATCCGTTCTCCAAATGGCCAAAAGAGCGGCACTTAGTACAGTACTTGGGCAAGCACTCATACTCAATCTTAAGATCGTAGAACTCTCCGGCATGAAGTCTTATCGTGAGTGATTCCCTCGGTTTGGTGGCTGCATTGACAATCACTTGAATCCTTGGCCCATCAATATTCTCTCTTTGGAGTGTACGATAGTGTGTAGCAAGTGGGACCCCAAAACATGAGGCAATCTTGTTGATGGTCGAATCATTCCACAATGTTGCTCTAAGGTCCACCAATCGTACCCAAATCGGAATGTTGATGTCCGAGTCTCTGTTAGGGTTGAAGTCTGAAGACATGGGCTCAAAGATTAGTGGGATTCCAAAAATGGCATGGGGGCCATTTTGCCTTGTGAGTTCCATCTCTTCTTCGTTGGCAAACTGGAACACCATCCAACCTCGCCTATGGAACGACACTCTAGCCTTGTGCAGCCAACGTTGCATCAGATCATAAACAGCCTGCTTCTGCTTCCCAAGGAATCTTCCCGCAAAAATTCCAAGCATGCAAATTCCCCAACTCTTGTAGACGGAAACATGGTCAGATTTATCAAGTTCAAGGATGGCGGTGCTTGGGTTGAGCGATGGTATGTGTTTAATGGTGAGGTCCCTTCTGAAAACTCTAGAGCTCCCTCAAAGCATTTTGATCTTCTCATCCAAGGGGAGCCGTGGTCTTGTTGTGAGGTCGGTGGCTGTATTGGGTCAGCTATGGGAGTGTCAGGTATCACCTCGCGTTCGTCTTTGCTAAGGTCACTCAGCTCCCCTTCTTTTCTATTGTTGCTCGTGAATCCAGACATATGGGCTTGTACTTTCTTCAAGGCTGCCTCATCCTTAGCTTGCTTCTTGCTTTTCTTGCCCATTGCCCGTGTCCATGGGTATTCATCAGTATGGTTGAACATAGCTTATCTCACGGAATCTTTTGCAATGACTCTGGGCTAGCTCAAATAATATTAGGCTTTGGAACGTCCCTTTCTTCCTTACTCCTTTCACCACGTGGCTGCTGAAGTGGTTGACTTATTCCAGCTAAAAGAGGCAAGGACAAAGTGTTCTTTCTCCTCTAATTGGCAGGTTGTGCAATCTTAGAAGCTAACAAAGTGGAGTCACATGTGCTAGATTTGAAAAGGGATCTCACCAACCTATGCAGCAGGAGGGTTCTATTTTTGGCAAAGGATCCAAGATACTTTTGGTTGTGCAGTGTCCTTTTATCCCAACCCCAAATGGAGACAATTCTGGACAGCTGTAGCCCTAGTTAAGCTGTGTTGACCAGGCTCAGGGTTCAAGTGACCGTTTCCGGCGGTGACTGTAGTGATGCCGAAGCAGGTCGCTGGAATCTTCAAAAAAATTGAACTGGTCCTCGTTTATGTCAGAATTTGACCTTGCTAACACTTAGATACCAGCAACAGCCCAAATCCAACAAATAAACAATAACATGCAAACAACTTCAATGTAAAAGCTTCAAATTGGAGAATCTTCATATATAAGGGAGGAAATTACAAATAAACTCCTATATTATAGATATGAGGAAATTACAACTGATGTCAAGAGGGCTCGAACTCGGCACCTCATGCAATAATGTCTAAGCTCCTTGCCGCTAGGACAAAGGCTCTGGAGAGCTTCAAATTGGAAAATCTAACATGCTCATTCATGCAAGGATGAACTTAACAATAATAAGGAGCACGCTTGATTCTACTTGAATAACACTAAAACAACTATGACGGCATACTCAGAATGAAGCTCTACGAAATTAGCAATGTTGCAGTTTAAAGCATGCCATAGTTGGAAAAAACCGGAAATAATTCCTTTAAATTACCGTTCACCAGAAACTGTTAACAGCTCCTGGTAATCGCCAGCCAGACCAGACGCAATTTTTGTTCACCTTATAGAATGCTGCCGTTAGCCTATAAGAGCGAGCTTCCCAAATCTAAGCTTGCTCCGTTCACCGTGGAGGGTATCGCCGGCCAGACCAGTCGCGATATTCAGCCACCCCACTCACCGTCGCCGGACAGAACAGACGCGAAATCATCGTAGAAACTCGTGAACCCCGCCGGACAAACCTGGCGCGAGGTTTTGAATGCTACCAACGTCTCACACCCCCCGGACCTACACCTCCCGTTTCAGTTTTAGATTCTCTGATCTCCGATTTGCGACTGGAGTTTCTCTACTGTGAAATGGGGCTAAGAGTAAGGAGGGAGGATGGTTGAAGGTGGACGAAAAGTGTGCTCAACAGAGAGTGAGGTGCTAGGATCCTGGAGAGAAAAATCCTAGTGAGAGAAAATCTCAAACCACACTACTAAGAGCTCTTTCTTGATCTTGTATTTATGGAGTGGACTGGTTTTTGGTAGGAAACCCTAGTAATTTTTCTTGAAAAGAGATTACAAATGTATAACTAAAAATTGTTTTGGTCTTAAACCTAACAGAATAATCTGACTTTCTTCATATGCTAATACTAAGAGCTAATATCCAAGTTCATAAAACTGCTAAAAGATTGATATGCTAATACTAAGACTAATTACAGCTTAAAATCAAAACACAAAACAAATATTAAACTAAAATAATACAGAGGATGAAATAACACATCTACAAAATCATAAGACAACTGGTTAAGTGTTAAGTGATCTAACGTTCACACAAATGCAGAATCCTAGTTATAAATTCAGCAGTGAAGCACCAAATTAGAGCAACTAAAATGAGCAAAAGTAATAAGTATGAGTAGTATTCTATGATAAGCATATAGTACAAAATAAACAAATAAAAAAAGTATCATAAAAAACCTGATCTTCAAGACCTTTCAGCTTCACTCTTACAGTCAGCAACACCTCAGTTAGTGGTGTCCTGGTGAGATAGAAAGCAATGAAACACCAGATTAGGGCAACTGAAGTTAGCAAAAGTAATACTCCCTCCGTCCCTGAAATTTTATCACATTTTTCCATTTCCGTCTGTCCCACAAAATATGTCACATTTCACTTTTTACCATTTTTGGTAATGGACCCCACATTCCACTAACTTATTCACACTCACATTTTATTATAAAACTAATACTTTAAAGTAGGACCCATATCATGCCAACTTTTTCAACTCACTTTCTATTACATTTCTTAAATTCCGTGCCCGGTCAAACTGTGACAATATCTGAGGGACGGAGGGAATAATATGTATTAGTTCTAGTGGTAAATATATTATAAAGAAACGAATAGTAGAAAAAAAGTATCAAAAGAAACCTCTGAACTTCCAAAATTATCAGATTGTATAAAAGTAAGCAACATCTCACTTTTCATCTTATATTGCCAATTACAACTGCATTACAATTTTATATTGCCAATTACAACTGCATTACAATTTTAACTTCTGTAGGATATAAATAATCTGTTTTACATAATCCATTTCCTTTAATAATGTTCTACTTTGAGTAGCCAATTTATAATGTGTTTAACTTCCGTAGGATATAAAGTATAATCACCAATAAAATCATAACTTAATTCCTTAATCATTCCATGTATTAAAATTACTTTGAATAGTTTTAAATCTGTTACATTCTTAAAAATAAGTTAAGATAAAAAAAATAGGGGTGGAAAATTATAAGATCTAACAAAAGAACATATAGTGGTTAAACTTTAAAATAAAATTTGATACAACACAATAGAGTTTATACATCTTTAACATGATGAAAAATTAAACTTTTCTTATTAAGATTATATCATTAAGAGTTGAATATAAAGTTTGTATGATTAGAATAGATATTAGGGTTTAGGGTTTAGTTAACAAAGATAAAAAACAGATGTTAAGTTACACAACCAAAAATTATGGCAAACAGCAAATTGAACAAAACAAATTCATAACAGAAACTCACCCCAAACAATTTGACTCTAAAAAATAATGGCAAACAGCACCATCACAGAATCATTACAATAAACTAAAAAAAATATGGTCCCAAAAACATTCTAAGATGGGCAAACATGTAACTTCAACAAATGGCCAGAAAAATAAAACCAAAGCACAAAATACTATTGAAATTGAGATACTAATGATAGCATTCCACCCTGGTCAGTGTCAAGATTTTTCTAACCAAATGACAACCTTATTTTTCTTTAAAACTTCATCATCACACCCTTCAAAATCCTGATCAAGACATCTTTTGGTCGTGGACATCAAGCAGCTCACACTCAACATCCTTTGTTAATGTAGAAGATATAGGATAAACAAAACTTTCTTCACCAATCTAACAAAATACAGAAATTCAGAAAAAACATTTAGAGTAAATAAATATATATAGTACATAGGTTAATAATGTAAGTAAAATACAAAAAAAAAGAATAAAACCAAGATCAAAAGTACATTCTTGAGAACCCAAATTTGGGGGATGTAACTTGTTTACAACATCTGCTAATGTGCTAACGTATTAACAATAAAAGGGTTATAAACGCTAAACTCCATATCACTCCGCAACAGCACCTTAAAGAGAACAATTTGACAACCAGCTTTTCCTCTATTTCTATAGGAATATAATCAAATTCAACAACCTACAATATTTAAAATTTAATTAGTAGTATAGAACTATTAACATATATCATAAATCTATGTTCAAATATAAGAATAAATACCTCATTATTAGCAACGGTAAATATTAGCAACTCTTTTACCTAAAAAATGGACTCTCTCAAGATCCCAAAGAAGAAGAGTAGCATTGGATCTCCCATCCACAACATGAACTACAAACCTAAATTTAAATGACAAATAACAACATAGTTCTCTATTCTACTATGCAAATAGTTTTGAAAACTAAAAAAAAAGTACCTAATCCAACATCGCAGGTAGATGAGGAAGATATATATGAAGAAGATACGTATGAAGCATTGGACAGAAACATCAGATAAGAGAAACTTTCCACAACGTGGGGGTGAAAGGTAAAAACACAGTTCTATATTCTACTGCTATACAGACAGTTTTGAAGACTAAAAAAACTAATAACTAATCTAACATTGCAGGTAGATAAAGAGATGTATCTGAAGCAATGAACATAAAATCATATAAGGAAAGCTACGACAATAAAAGAGATTCTCCTATTTAAAAGGTAAGAACATAGAGAATATATAAACAGAACATTGTGAAGCACATGTAAATGTAAAACTATTAAAAAAAAAGAAATAATAACTTCTGTTAATCCAACATCGCAGGTTAGATTATTTGGATAAAATACGGCTAAAGCAATGAAGAGTAGAATCTGAAACAGATGTTTGTGAGGTAAAACAAAGGTAAATACCACAACTTTAAGTTGAGTGATGGAGTTGCTTGGTGATTGTGAAGTAGTAATAGGTGGGTATTTAATTATTTATAGAAGAAAACGTGGGGCTAATATGATTAAAAAATGGGTCTGCAGATGGCATAAAAAAATGTCGGTTCCCAAAAAAACATAATAATTAAACAAAAATCTCACATAATAATAATAATAATAATTAAAAAATTAACAAAAAATATTAGTATTCAGGAAAAATGAATATATTTTATAACACTAATAAAATTATCTTGGAATTACTTTAAAATAGATAAATATTGATAAAATAAAATATATATAACACTATTAAAATAATCTAATAAGTACTCGAAATACATAAATATGTATAAAAAATATATCACAAACAAAGTAAATATAGGATAATATGTAAGTAGTAGATTACTAAAAACTAAAAATTCTAACTGAAAAGTTAAATTTAAATTATATTTTTAAAATTAACAAACAGTCTAAGGAGACTAAATAGAGAAAAAAGAAAAAAAATAAAAAACCTTAAAATACAATAAATAGAAAGAAAAGTATACACGCACATATGTAATAAAGATAGTATTATATTTTTATTTACAGTTACTATACTTATATACAGAGTCTGCAACTATATACTTATATCATTTTTATATACAAACATCAAAATGCATTTTAAAAAACTTTTTTTATTATTAAGTATTTAGTAATACATCACTGTTGCCCTCTATAAAGTAAAACCAAGCAAAACTTAAAAGTAGAGCCTCCTCCTCTCATCTCGGTTAGAACAAAGAGAAAAAAATCAGAAAGAGAAATCTGGAAATAAAAGAAGGTGCAATTGAATTATGGAAGGTTGCTTCTAATTCTAATGATTACTCATACTCACCGATTACAGCAATGCACGCTGCTAGGTAACCTATAGTGGCGCAACAAAAAGTAGGAGAAGAGAGATGAAAGAAGAAGAAGATAAAGAGGTACTGTAGTACTAAACAATTAGTAGTAACTCTGAAGGTGAATTCGCATATTAGAATGAGTAAACTTTCATTATGGCTTAGTTGCTTCAAATTCACATTTTGGAAATTCGGTCATTTACTATATAAATTTTTAATACTACTCTCTCCGTTCCATAGAAGTGGAGGCATTTCTTTCCGGCATGGAGATTAAGAAAAATGTGTTATGTGAATTAAGTAAAAGAAGAATAAAGTAGGAAATGAAAAAGGTAGAGAGATAGAGAGAAAATCAAGTAAGAGAGAGTAAAGTAAGTGACAAGAAATGTCTTGATTTTTACTAAAAAGGAAAATGACTCCACTACTATGGAACACACCAAAATAGCAAAATGACTCCACTACTAGGGAACAGATGGAGTACTTCCTAGTATCCAAATCCATCAATATAAATTCAACTTTAGGATTCTGCAGATTACACATCAGATTTTTTCTTCAGTTTCTTTTATTTCGAATTGAATCAAGATTCTGTCAATTAAAGTACTCTATGAATTCTTCATATTTCTTTGGGTCAAAATCCATCAAAATAAATTCTTCTTTAGAGTTTTGCACATTAAACATCAGATTCGTCTATAATTTTTTAGAGTCGGTTTGTGAATTTTTGCAATAATTTTTAAAAAAAGGTTCTTTAATTATATATCCAATATAATCTTTCTTCTTTTGGATTTTATTTTCAGGTTAAAGATCTTCCAAAGAGAGAAACAAAAGAATCAGTTGCAGATTTACATAAATTAAAAAAAAGTTACATTTAATTGTATTATAGGATCCGTCTATTGTAATAGGCATGCACCTATACCTTAATTGTGTTATACAGAGAATAGGAGTGAGAAGTGCTTCAGAAGGTAGTTACCAAGCATTGACAAACTGATTTTAAAATATGATCTGAAATTTTAACTCATAAAAAGGCAACAAAAATTATAAAAATAAAAAAGGAAAATAACTTCATTTTCCCACCAAAACTCTGCCACGTGGCCGTCTAAAAAACTGGCACTTTATATATGTATAGATTTGTATCTAATTAATGTGGCATGTTGCACTTTTTATTTTTATTTGTTAATAAGTTATTGGTGAGCTAAGTTACTATGCCACTATGGTATTGAATGATTATAGAATTTTTACTCCATCTTATTAGAGAGAAAAAAGTTAATAAAATTAGAAAATTTATAAGAGTATTTTTTAGGGACAGATTAAAAAATAAATAATTCATACTTTTTTGAGGCAGAAGGAGTAATATATAACTAAAAATACTAGTATTATCAGCAAGAGAACAAACGTGCAATGCAATATAATAGGTATCGATCCCTTAGGGAAGATAATAACTGTAAAAGCTACTCTATCCGACCTAGCTAAGATGACATATTTCTTAGTCGCCACGGGATTTTAGAAGTAGTTAGTTAATATGGTTAATGGAAGAAAGACAGAGTGGGTGTAAGTATTAAATAGAAAGTGAAAGAGAGATGAATATTTAAATAGAGAGGGAAAAAAATGGTTGGATATATTAATTACATAGAGAAAGTTGACAAAAATAGAAATGTGTCATTTTGGTTGGGACAAACTAAAAAGAAAAGGATGTCATCTTAGCTGAGAAGGGGAGAATAAATAAAAGTAAATTCGCTTGTTTTAAAGAATTTGACTTAAGCTTAACAAAATTACAGAGCAAGTAACTAGATTAACAAGTAGGTGGAAAACTACTCCTAATTTAGTTCGGGTAACTAGACTAACAAGTAGGTGGAAGAACTACTCCTAATTTAGTTTGGGTTGCCAATATTATATTTCTTATTTTAAAACTAAGATTCTATTTTCTATGGATCTAATGTTATTTTACTCTCTATTGCTGTCAGTGGCAGACATAGTAAGGACCGGAGGTGGGCTAAGCCCCTTCCAATTCATTTTTTTCATAAACGACGCATTTAAAGACAAAATATTAAATAGTTAATACATATAGGTGTATGGGATTTGTTCCACTCTTATTTTTATTTGTATATATTTTACCAATAAGCTATCCTATAATTCCTCCTCTCTATGACGAGGCTATGCCATTAAAAAAATAATTTATCTTTAAAGAGTAATCAACAATTCGTTAAGATTTTTTTAAAAATTTAATAGTCCTAACCGGCTAACTTATATTGAAAATTTTATTACCAAATTTCTTTTTTACCAAATTTCTTTTTAATCGACCAAGAAAGGGCGAGAAATATATTTATGGGTAGGATAGTGATAAAATGCAGATTCTATATATTGTATAAACTCTAAACTTTTCAATACAGTGTCAACACAATGTTAATACAGTGTAAAATTTTAATATGTTGATGTCAACACAATGATAATACAATATCAACACAATGTCAATACGGTGTCAACTACTGGCATTGTGTTGATATTTTCTATTGATGTTATGTTGTCATCTGTTGATATTTTGTAACGGTACAGATTGTTAGTATGCCTTGGATCTGTATAGTTTGCCGCTAGCCGAATTGTTATATTGGGCCTAGCCCGTCGTCTGTGTGCCTACTTATATAGAAGTAGGGCACATAACTCTGTAATCTGAAAATAATATGTTCTCTATTTTCTGCCCATGGACGTAGTCAACTCGACGTTGGTGAACCACTTAAATTCTGTGTCACTTTATGTTTTTGTTTGTCTCGATTACACAATTACTCTATTCTATCACAACAAACTGGTATCTAGACCCTAGTTTTCGGACTAGGGCTTTGAATTCCGCATCTGTTAGGGTTTCTGTGTTAATCGATCAAAGATGTCTGCTCTGAACGTGAAGGCGACAAATTCACTGGGAGAAAATGTTTCAGTTTATGGCCGATCAAGATGCGATATCTGCTGAAGCAGCAGGAGTTGTGGGCGCCGCTAACGGAAAAAAGGAAAAGCGAAGAAGGCAGATGAGAAGGATGACGAGTGGGTAACCCTGATGAAAAGGCTCACTCGACAATCATGTTGTGCCTATCTAACGATGTTATCATCGAAGTTGCTGATTAGGAAACTGCGGCTGCCCTCTGGACGAAGTTGGAGAGTTTATGCATGACGAAGTCTCTAACCAATAAGTTGTTTCTGAAGCAACGTCTGTTCCGATTACACATGCAGGAAGGTATGCCCCTTAGGGATCATCTGGAAAATTTGAACAAAATTTTACTGGATTTGCGTAATGTTGATGTTAAGGTAGAAGATGAGAATGTTGCTTTAATTATGCTGGTTTCTTTGCCTGAGTCGTATGAGAATTTTGTTGAGTCTTTTATGACTAGGAAAGAAACTCTGTCTCTGGAAGATGTTCGATTTGGTCTCAACATCAGAGAAGATCGGCAACAGGAAACTAGTTCAGCCATAGAAAGTCAGGCGTCGGGATTATCTGCTACGGGTCATAAGAAGTTTGGAAAGAAGAAGTCAAACTCTAAAGGCGGTTCAAAAGGTTTCTAGCCCGGAGACATCTGCAGATATTGTAATGAATCAGGGCACTTGACGTATGATGGCCAGAAGAAGAAAAAGAAAGAGGGCAAGAAAAAGGATGCCAACGGTTCAGCAACTGTGGCAGAAGCTGATAATACAAACTCTGAAGAAAGCTTGGCGCTGGTTGCAGATGTACATCCACACTGTAATGAAGTGTGGATTCTTGACTTAGGAGCATCGTACCATCTTCGTCCGCATAGGGAGTATTTCACTAATTACGAGCAGATAGATGGAGGCAATATTACCATGGCCAACAACGCTGTCTGCAAGGTGGTTGGCGTTGGCTCTATCAGGATAAGGACGCATGATGTGGTGTTCTGCACCTTGAACGATGTCAGGCATGTTCCACAGATGACGAAGAATCGGATATCACTGAATACCTTTGACAGTAAGGGACTCAGCTTCAGAGGTGAAGGTGGAGTAATGCATATTATGAAAGGTTCGAAGGTGATTCTGACAGTCTTGAAAAGTGGTACCTTGTATATTCTGAGAGGTTCTGTCGTGAAAGGCTCTGCTGATATTGCCTCATCCGAGATTCTGGCCGAGGGTAAGACAAAGCTATAGCATATGAGGCTTGGTCATATGGGGAACGAGGGATGATAATTTTGTGAAAAAGTGATCTTCTCCTGGGCATAAAGTGAATAATTTGAATTTCTACGAGCATTGTGTTTTTAGGAAGCTGCATCGCAACAAGTTCCCAAAGAAGGGTGTTCATCGGACCAAGGGAACACTCGACTACATTCACATGGATTGTTGGGGTCTATCACGTGATGAATCTATTGGAGGTCACAGGTACTTTGTGTCGATGATTGATGACTACTTGAGGATGACTTGGGAGATTATGAAGCATAAAGGAGACACTTTCAAGAAGTTCAAACAGTGGAAGACTTGGTGGAAAAACAGACATGGAAGAAGATCAAGCGATTGAGAACTGATAATGGTCTGAAATTTTGTTCTTCTGAGTTCAATGAGTTCTGCAAGAACGAAAGGATTATTCGACACCACACTATTAGACATACATCGCAGCAGAATGGTGTGGCAGAACTTATGAATTAGACACTACTAGAAAGAGCGAAATGCATTCTTTTCTATGCTGGTTTGACTAGGAAGTTTTGGGCAAAAGCAGTAAACACAGCTTGTTACCTGATTAACCGTGGACCTCACACTGGCATTGACTGCAAGACACCTTATGAGGTATGGTCTGATACACTTACATATTAATCGTTGCTGAGAGTTTTTGGGAGTACTGTTTACTATCATGTGAGTGAGGGTAAATTGGAACCAAGAGCTAAGAGGGAGTGTTTGTTGGTTATGGAGAAGGAGTTAAGGGGTATAGAATTTGGTTACCTTAAGAGAATAAAGTTATTCACAGTCGGAATGTGGTGTTTGATGAGAATTCTATGCTTAGCTCTATTGTAAAGCCCATTGGTGTAGAGGATTCTGGTAGTGCTGATAAACAGGTGGAGCTGCAAGTCACTCATGATGAGAGTGAATCACAACTCCAAGGTGAAGAAAATCAACACACTACTGCTGAAACTACTAGTTCTGATATTCACCCGCTAGCTCGTCAAAGGAGCATCCATTGAGGACATGATGGCATATGCGCATTACAGGTTGCCAGTGAGGTGGAAAATGAACCATCCATTGCAGAACCATCTATCTACAAGGAAGCTATTTCGGGCAGTTAGCGTGCTAAATGGCTCGCTGCAATGGGAGATAAGATGGAATCATTGTGGAAAAATCTGACTTGGGAGCTGGTCAAACGGCCTAAGGGGAGAAAGATTGTCACTTGCAAATGGATATTCCAGAAGAAGGAAGGGACCACAACAGATGAGGGTGTAAGATTTATAGCTCGGCTAGTTGCAATAGGGTTCACGCAGAAGGAGGGGGTTGACTATAATGAGATTTTCTCGCTAGTGGTCAGACACACTTCCATCATAGTGTTACTTGCGATGGTGGCACATTTTGATTTGGAGCTTGAGCAACTATATGTGAAGATAACTTTCCTACACGGATTGCTCGAGGAAGATATTTACATGACTCAGCCAGAGGGATTCATGGTTCCGAGCAAGGAGGATTACATTTTCAAGCTGAAGAAGTCCTTGTATGGACTAAAGCAGTCTCTGAGGCAATGATATAAAAGATTTGACAGCTACATGGTCCAGTTGGGATACAACAGGAGTCCGTATGATTGTTGTGTGTATCATAACAAAGCTAATGATGATTCCATGATCTATCTTTTCTGTATGTGGATGATATGCTTATAGCTGCAAAGTTGAAGTCTAAAATTTAGAAGTTGAAAACTCATCTTAGTGCTGAGTTTGATATGAAGGATTTGGGTGCTGCAATGAAAATCCTGGGAATGGAGATTTCTAGGGAAAGAGAAAAGAACCTTCCGTTGTCACAGAAGAGCTACATTGAGAAGATTTTGTCAAGATTTGGCATGTCTACCTCTAAGAATATTGATACTCTAAGTGCCAATAAACATTTATCTGTCATCTGATCATGCACCAAAATCTGAAGCTGAGGAAGAGTACATGTCTTGAGTTCCATACTCTAATGCAGTAGGGAGTCTGATGTATGCTATGATCTGCACTAGACCAGACATAGCACATGTTGTTAGTGTTTTCAGCAGGTTCATGGGGCAGCCTGGAAAGGAGCACTGGCAGGCTGTAAAGAGGATCTTCCGTTACTTGAGAGGTATGTCTGATATTGGTCTCGTTTATGGATGTGATACTCATTGTTCTGTGACTGGCTATGAGTATCAAGACCAAGGCTGTAAACGAGACATATTAGTCTCGTAATCAGAAGGTGTTGAAGATGGATTATGGCTGAAAGGGCTAGTTGGTGGTCATTATCTATATCAAGAGCAAGCTGTTGTGTTCTGCGATAGTCAGAGTGCTATCTGTTTAACCAAGGATCAAGTCCATCATGAGAGGACAAAACATATTGATGTGAGGTATCATTTTCTGAAGAATGAGAAGAGAATTGAGGTGATGAAAGTAGGTACTACTGATAATCCTACTGATATGTTCACCAAAGTCAGTCCCGTATAGCAAGTTTCAATATTGTTTAGAGTTGTTAGGAGTTGTTAATTGCCCGAGGAGGGCAAATATGAGAGAAGCTATTCGTCTGGCATTGTAATGATGCGTCTGCAAAGAGAATTTAAGTTAAGGTGGAGATTTGTTGTAACACCCCGTCTTTTCTATCTCTTTACTTTTTCTATCTGCCTGTCGTGACCCTTCCTCCTCCGCAAATCGGGCCCTCTCTTTCTCGGCACACAAGAATAGTGAGTCTTAAATCGGACGAAGCAGCGGCGACGTCTCCAACGCCTCACTCCTCTCGTCGTCTCCGGCAAAGCTCTGGGCTCTTCTGGCTATGAGCGCCCTCCGTCGGAGCTTCTATTGCTCCCTCCGCCCCTCTCGGCGATCTCTCCACCGCATGGTCGTGGGTTCCCTTCCTCAACAAGTTCTCGCCCCCGGAGTCATCGCGTTGCTGCCCGATACACAGTGGGGCAACCGCGGCTGCCTTGTGGAGTCTGCACGACTGTCCTCGAGGCCCCGTCATCACCCCGTCATCGCCGGACGGCCTCTTCCTAAGCTAAGTTCCCCATTTCTCTTCACTCTAAAGCTTGATCTATTTAGCTTAAGTTTCTGGGCAGTAGCTATGATAACTTGTTAAATTGTTGGGTTGAGTTCATTAACTACCATGAGTGAAAGCTATAGATGGCTAAGATTGCTACTGTTGTGAGGTTCTACAGCCATGATTCTATGTTCCTGAGGCAAGTATGATGTTTGAAACAAAAGCAGAGGGTGTGCTAGTGTTTTACCTCTTTTCCTCGATGACTCCTTCGAACGTCGGACTGCCCTTAAGCTCGCCACCACTCTTTCCTCTCTTGCTGCACTTCTTGTGATTTTGTGAATATAGAGAGGTGTGAGGAAGGAGGTGGTGGTGGTGGGCTGGTATTTATAGCCAAACTCCTTGGCATTTTGTGGCTAATTTGGGATAAAGATTCCTTCACTTTTGAATTTTAAGCTAAAAGCTTCTATGCCTAAATTGGTGTAAGGCATAGGAGAGCTCCAATTTCTATTTTGAGCTAACAACTCATCTCTCTTTTTGAGTTGAGATGACTTGATCTCATGTGATACGTGTTCCTGCAGAGAGTCCTCTTTTACGCTTGAGGATGAGCCCACCCTCTTGCTCATTTGTTTTTATTACTCCCTCCGTCCCATAGTAGATGTCACGCTTTCCTTTTTAGTTTGTCCTACAAAAGATGTCACATTTCCTCTTTTGGAAAAAGTTTACTCTCACATCAATTATAAAATTATATTTTATCTCACCACTTAACACACAAAGCAACATCTCATAAAATCTCGTGCCATCTCCCACGTATGCCATCTTCTTTGGGACGAAGGGAGTACTTCTTTGAGAAGATATGGAAATCACCAAGCATCATTTCTCTCATTTATTTGGTGCATTTGTTGTACTCTTGTGAATTTATTGGGCATTGGTCTTACCTCTTTGGTGATTATATTGGCAGGTTTGAAGATGAAACTTGGCATCTTGTGTTTGACCAAAATTGGGGTTCAAGCTTTCTTTGGTTCCATTACCACTTTTAGCTAGAGTCAAACTTGTAGACTTTGACTTTTAAAATAGCTAACATGTAGCAATTCCTTTCTTGTCTATAAATGGGCGTAGAGCATTCTATTTGATTACTTGGCACTTCTTCTTTAAACAATTTGTAATTCACAAACTTAAAATTTCCTTGCACTTTAATTCCAAACGTCTCTTCATCCAAATTTTTTTATACTCCAAAACTAGTGCACGAAAACTCGGTGTGTCACATGAAAAGAACCAAATAACTATTAATATTGACGTATAAAATATTGAACTAATAAATTGAAAAATACCAATGAAATACTTATTTCTGAGTAGGTATTACTTCATTTCAGTAGGTTTTTACTTCATTTCAGTATGTTTATGACTACATTCCAATACGTAATATATTGAAAATGAATAGATTTTTACTTCATTCGGGTAGGTTGTTACTTCATTCAAGTAAGTTTATTACTTCATTCTAGTACGTAATAAATTGAAAATGAACAGATTTTTACATCATTTCAGTAGGTTTATTACTTCGTTCAAATAGGATTTTAGTTCATTCCAGTAGGTTTTCAAATAATTCGACACTAGCTTCTTTCGAATTCATTGAACAAGGTTTTTTACTTTATTCACTATAGACAACAGTTCAATTTATTCCATTAAGTTTGTTATTTCATTCAAAAATGTTATTACTTCATTAGACTAGGTTTTTACTTCATCCAATAGGACTTCAAATGCTTCTACAAATACTTCGTTTCAGCAGTGTCCACGGAAGAGCCTTCATCTTCAGAAAACCAAAACACCCCCAATTATTGAACAAATGGATTGAGTAATCAAACAAAATACATCACATTTTCCGCACCAGTCTCTCTTGCTCATCGCTTTTTTTAACCAATTATGGCCATCAACTTAGGATCCAAGAATTATTTATACTCGGAAACAGGATCCAAGAATTATTTGTACTCGGAAACAGCGGCGAGGCAATTCTGTCCACGGTAGTGACTCGGCAGCAGCAACAAACACGGTGAGCAGATGCAGCGCGAAGAGGATGACGACGATGTAGCTTCAAGTGGAAATATGCAGCGGTGGAGCCGGACAACACCGAGCGCAAATCGACGGTGGCCGTGACGGCGCATCTGCGACAATGACGCATCGACAACGACTATGATGAGGTGACAGCACTGAAGGGGCGCGACAACCGTGAGAGTGACGACAACACATGATGTCTCACACCGGCGACGACGGCGGTACTGCGAAGGAGGGACAGGTATGATGAGGATGACGAGTTCTAGGGATTTCACAACTTCAATGATAACATCGTCAGACATGCACAACATGATTGTCGAGTGAGCCTTTTCATTTAGGGTTACCCACTCGTCATTCTTCTCGTCTGCCTTCTCCACTTTTTCTTTTTCCGTTAGCTGTGCCCATAACCCCTGCTGCTTGATCGGCCATAAACCGAACCTATTTCTCCAATGAATTTGTCGACCTTCACGTTCAGAGCTGAAATCTTTGATCGATTAACACCGAAACCCTAACAGATGCGGAATTCAAAACCCTAGTCCGAAAACTATGCTGTAGATACCAGTTTGTTGTGATAGAATAGAGCAATTGTGTAATCGAGACAAACAGAAACGTAAAGAGACACAGAATTTACGTGGTTCACCAACGTCGTGTTGGCTACGTACGTCCATGGGTAGAAAACGGAGAACAAATTGTATTCAGATTATAGAGTTATGTGCTCTACTTCTATATAAATAGGCACACAGACGACGGGCTAGGCCCAATATAACAATTCGGCTTGCGGTAAACTATACATATTCAAGGCATACTAACAATCTATATCGTTAGAAAATGTCAACGGATGACAAAATAACATCAATAGAAAATATCAACACAATGTCAATTGGTTGACACCGTATTGACATTGTGTTGATATTGTATTGGCATTGTGTTGACATCAACATATTGAAATTATATATTGTGTTGACACTATGTTGAAAAGTTTGGAGTTTGTACAATATATAGAATTTGCATTTTATCACTATAGGTTAAAAAGTAATTTGGTAATAAAATTTTCAATATAGGTTAGCCAGTTAGGACAATTAAATTTTTTAAAAATATTAACGAATTGTTGATCACTTTTTAAAGATAATTTTTTAATGGCATGGCCTCGTCATAGAGAGGAGGAATTATAGGATAGCTTATCTATACTAATAAAAATTTTCAGTTGGATGAAATCACGATAATGCCCTTCTGGGTGGGAAACAAGTGCTATTATTTTTTTGTTTTTATTATTATTGTTGACGAATGTATTAGAAATAGCTACACTATAGGTTTTGAAGGTAATGTTTGAGCTTCGAGTTGGTCATCCTTTGAGTCAAAAAACTTGCGAACGGCGTGGATAAGTCTGTATTGACTGGGTTTTGCGTCGATTACGAGCAAAATACAAGCATTACAAACACCACACACTATATACACACACTCCGTACATAGTGTACACACACTACACATTATACATAAGACACTACACATAAAATGCATATAATGGACAAAAAAAATATTACACACTCATGCACAAAATATACATTGCACACACGCATACACAAAGAACACACACTACTACATACTCTACTTACGTTGCATAGAATACACAAAAATACATACACTACGCTACACACAATCAATACACAAAATAAAAACATACACTAGTCCAGAGCCTTTGTCCTAGCGGCAAAGAGCTTAGACATTATTGCATGAGGTGCCGACATCAGTTGTAATTTCCTCCTATCTATAATATAGGAGTTTATTTGTAATTTCCTCGCTTATATATGAGTTAATTTTATTAAAAAAAACAGACGCAGCCACACCAAACATTTATAACAATTCATCAGTAGTGTTCTGACAATTCAGTAGTGTTCTGACAATTCATCAGTAGTGTTCTGACAATTCACAAGATCATTAACATTTATAACACAAGAAAGTAGAAAGCAAAGGTTATCTATACCTACAGGTTACATTAGCAAGACTTCCTGTCAACCTTGCTACTACAAATGTGCTGCATTTCGTATAAGTTTCTCATCAGGCTCCGTGGCATAGACCTGCCATTTAAAAACACATAACTTCTTTAGCATTCAAATTGTTATATACACTATGGAAAAAAGGGTCCTTCGGAATCAACACATCAGAGATAGAGTAATCAAATTATTTACAACCACATAATCAAGCATGCACACAAACACCCTCACCCCAAATCTTAATCTTAACATTGCCCTTTATGTGAAGGAAAAAAAATGTGAGGGAAAACAAAATACTCCCTTGTTTGCATGGGAAGTTAGGTGATGGGCGTTAGGTATTTCTTCTCTCATCTTACTTCCTTTAGAAGTTAATAGCTCCTCCCTAACTCCTCCAAAACAACAATTAATAATTAACATTTAATCAATAATATAAAAATCAAAAGATGCCATAAACTAAACAAACCTTGTAGGATTCTGGGATCCAACAGGTTCTATCTCGGTAGAGTCGATTTCCGGTGTATGGGGCATAGCCCCAATTCCAGTGTTAACAAGGCCAGATGAGTAAATGCTAGCACTCATTTGGTCAGAAGTAGAGATGCAAATTGCCTGGATAATCCACCTCCTGATGAAGCCGAGGGGCGAACTGGAAATGCATTTGAGCTCTGGGTTGATCGATTCTGCCGTGAAAAAAGAGCAATATGCAGCAAAGAAAATGACAAAACGAAATGAGATACTAATAAAGATCACAAAGATGAACTAGATAATATATATTAGAATTTGTCAAAGAATCACCTCATAAACTCGTTGTGAATGTGACACATGCCCTGGCTTTGGATAAAGGGCTCCCGTTTGAAAGTAATCGATCTATTTCCCCATTAAATGGTTTGGACTGCAAGTAAACAAGGTTAAAATGTAATAAGGAAAAAATACAAACAATATTAATTCCAAACCCATACACAATGGACTAAATTAACACAAGACTTTACCAAAATTTTTTGTGTATCACAACATTTCCAGAGCGGCTATTAATAGAGAAAGATGTGTTTCAGTAGATGGATTCTATTCATCGGTGTCATCGCCGCCTGTGATTCCTGCAAAGCCGTATGGTATTTCTAATTAAAACCAATTAGTTTGGTTGATGCTAACAAGTCTTTTATTTGCATCTCTTTTATTTTAATAAAATTATGGAAATAAAGACACATTGTATGAAAGGAGATTACCATTAGTCACAAGCTAAAATGACTACTCTAGAAGATCATTTGCTATGGCCAAGCCCTGAAGTGACCTTCTGAGTTGGCTTGACACTGGACCACGTAAAGGTTCCTAAATGTGATGTACAGGCCTTTTTCAATCAGCATACAAGGTATATAAAGTGGTGTTCAGACAATTCACAACATCATTAACATTTATTAGACAAGAGAGTAATAAAGCAAAGGTTATCTATACCAAATAAGTTACATTAGCAAGACTTCCTGCCAACCTTGCTACCATCAAATCTGCTTCATTTCGCATAAGTTTCTCATCAGGCTCCATGGCATGGCATAGTCCTGCCATTTAAAAATACATAACTTCTTTAGTATTCGCATGGTTATATACACTACTGAAAAAAGGGTCCTTCAGAATCAACACATCGGAGATAGAGTAATCAAATTATTTACAACCACATAATCAAGCACGCACACAAACACCCTACCCCAAATCTTAATCTTAACATTGCCCTTTTATGTGAAGGAAAAAAATGTGAGGGGAAACAAAATACTCCCTTGTTTGCGTGGGAAGTTAGGTGATGGGGGTTATGCATTTCTTCTCTCATCTTGCCTCCTTTAGAAGTTAGCTCCTCCGTAACTCCTACAAAACAAACACAGAAACAAACCAAGTCAACCATATAAAACAGCTGGTGAATAAAAATAAAGAAATGAAGCACAACATATGTAACAAATACATAAAGTGCATATTCAAAAGTATCAACTTAAATACAACCTAATATGTTGGACAGCAAGTTCCAGATAAGGAATCCAACAGAATTAGTGACCTTTTCGGCATATGCTATTCATGCTTGTGCTTCATTATCTAACGCATGCACACACATGTAGAAATATATAAAAATGAGATTGTATCATCAAAACAACTCATTCTAATATCAAGGAAAAAATATATCAATCTAAACAACATAATAAATATATTTTGCACATTAATTTTACATACCTTGTAGGATTGACCTCATTCCCACTTCTAGACCGAGCCTAGCTTATTAAATTATATAGTCATCATCGGAAATATTATCCTGAGAATCAGTGCAGTAATTTACCTACATAGGAATCTAATGTATGATGCAAAGCAATGCAGCTTTAGACAAGTAATTAGCTCATTAAATAACATTCATACCTTGTTGGATGTGGATTCTACAATTGAAGTCTAGGTAAAACGCATGATCAAATTAAGAGTTGGAAAAATCAGTAAAAGTTTTATGCTCAAACCACCATGTTTTAAAAAAGGAAAACAACATAATAAGTTGACATCAACATAGTGGAGGATACCAGTTACCAACTAAGATAATAGTAAAATAAACTTATAGCTATAGTTCGTTATTTTGTACTCCCTCCGTCCAACCATAAGCAAGGCAATTTTTTGGGCACGAGATTTAAGGAATTGATATATAAAGAGTCAAGGGCCATAGTATATATACCTTCTATGAGATAGTATGGTACATACGCAATGCATCACCAAAGGTTATAAATGGCTCAGAGACATTTGTCTCGGGATGCTCGGAAGACAGTTGCATTAGTGGATGTGTAGCATTTCCAGGTTCCTGCATTAATAAAGTGCACAGGTAAAAAAGTGCACAAGCAAATGTGGCTAATATATAAACAGAGTGTACTCACTTTTGCGTAACTGGAAGGTTCCATTAGTAGCTGGCCCAAGCAAGAAGGAATGAAGGAATTATGTCATTTTCAAGAGTTTGTGGACCATCGCTAATTGCAATGTGAGATGAAGGAACTAAAAATGATCACCATAATTTTACTAATTTGATTCAATTTTGTTTTTGTTGCTCGCAGGGTTTAGTCACAGGAAAACAACAACAAATAATTAATAAATGGTATAAAAATCAAAAGAAACCATAAACTAAACAAACCTTGTAGGAATCTGGGATTCAACAGGATCCATCTCGTCAGAGCAAATTTCAGGTGTGTGGGGAATAGCACCAATTCCAGTGCTAACACTCATTCGGTCAGAAGTAAAGATGAAATTTCCAGGAAAGTCCACCTACTAATGAAGTGGAGGGGCAAACTGGAAATGCATTTGAGCTCTGGATGGATCGATTCTTGCCTAGAAAATGAGCAAACTGATGCGAACAAAATGAAAAAATGAAATGAGACATAAATAAAGATCACAAAGATTAAAATAGATAATATATATCTGACCACCTGAATCAACTTAGATGTCCTAGAATTTGTCAGAGAATCACCTCATAAACTCGTTTTGTGAATGTGACAGGTGGCCTAGCTTAGGACAAGAGGTTCACTTGACCTTGCACATAAATGCTAGCATAAAAAAAAGTGGCACAACACTGTCTCTATGCTTTCTCCTAATAGAAAGTTGTTGGTCTATTTCCCCATCACTGGTTTGGACTGCATGTAAACAAGATTAAAAAAGGCAACAAGGACAAAATACAAAGAATATGAATTCCAAACCCCATACTCAATAGACTAAATTAACACAAGCCTTTACCAAAGTTTTTATATATCAGTTATTTGCTAGTATTATTGCTTTAAAAAGTAAATCCCATTCAACGGAAAAAAAACCTCAACAAACTCCACGTTCACCACACTCCATAGAGAAAATTTCAAAAGACCATAGAAAATATATGTACTTGGTCTTGTTCAGCATCACAAATTCATTTTCACATATTAAAATATTAATAAGTACGGTGTTTTAAATTAGGAATCTTAGTTCTCCAACCCTTGAGAGAAACTAAGTCTACACTAATAAACCATTAAAAAGTGTTTCTGGTGACAATTAATAGAGAGAAAACCTTACATATACACACAAATAGGATAAATTACAACCCCAAAAAGAAGAATGCACGCAAACACCCACACCTCAAAACTATTCTAAACATTACCCTCAATGTGAAGGATAAGAAAATGTAAAGAGGATAGAATACATACTAGTTTGAGTAGAAAGCAAGTAAGGGGTGATGCCGGATCACACCCCTATACCGGAAGTGAGAACTAGGACAACTCTGGGTTAGTTCCTGAGTAGTGGTTACAACTATAACACCTCACTATTGAAGATCAATGGACATCTCTAGAACTTATCAACACTGAAGTAGCGCTCTCAACACGGGACTGAGTTCTCCTTGCTATGCAGCCTTACACTCAACCTGGAATGAACAGCAGCAGAATTTAGATGAGCAGTACAAGCAAACTCAAGTTTGCAATCTAAAGCAAATTTGGTCCCTCGATAGCTGATCTAACTGCCGTAGATAAACACAAATGCTGGAATAATATTTAAAATTTTGAGTGTACCACAACATTTCCAGAGCGGTTATCAATCGAGGAAGATGTGTATCAGTGGATGGATTCCATTCATCGGTGTCAACTCCGTTTGTGATTCCTGCAAAGCCATATGGTATTTCTAATTAAAACCAAATAGTTTGGTTTAGGGTTTACAAGTCTTTATTCATCTATCTTGTTATATTTTAATAGTTATTATAGAAATCAAGACACATTGATGGAGATTATCATTAGTCACCTGCTGAAATGACAGCTCTAGAAGACGACTTGCATAGCCAAGCCCCTGAAGTGACCTTCTGAGTTGGCTTGATATAGAACCACGTAAAGGTTCCTAAATGTGATGTAAAGGTCTTTTCAATCAGCACGCAAGGTATATAAAGTGGTGTTCTGACAATTCACAAGATCATTGACATTTATAACACAAGAAAGTAATAAAGCAAAGGTTATCTAGACCTACAAGTTACATTAGCAACACTTCCTGTCAACCTTGCTACCATCAAATGTGTTGCGTTTCATATAAGTTTCTCATCAGGCTCCGTGGCATAGCCCTGCCATTTAAAAACACATAACTCCGTCATTGTTACATACACTACTGAAAAGACCCTTCAGAATCAACGAATCGGAGAGAAAGTAATCAAATTATTTACAACCACATAATCAAGCATGCACACAAACACCCTCACCCCAAATCTTAATCTTAACATTGCCCTTTATGTGAAGGAAAAAAAATGTGAGGGGAAACAAAATAATCCCTTGTTTGCGTGGGAAGTTAGGTGATGGAGGTTAGGCATTTCTTCTCTCATCTTGCCTCCTTTACAAGTTAGCTCCTCCTTAACAAACACAGAAACAAACAAAATAAATTATACTATAAATCAGTTGGTAAATAAAAAATAAATAAATTAAGCACAACATATGTAACAAATACTTAAAGTGCAGACTCAAAAGTATCAACTTAAATACAAACTAATATGCTGGACAACAAGTTCTAGATATAGAACCAATTTATAACCTTTTCGGCAGCTGCTATTCGGACTTGTGCTTCATAATCTAAAGCAGGCACACATATGTTTAAACATATAGAAATGAGATTGTATCATCAAAATAACTCATTCTAATATAAAGGTTTGTCCCAGGATGCTCGAAAGACAGAATTGCATTAGTAGGATGTGCAGCATTTCCAGGTTCCTGCATTTATAAATTCCACAGGTAAAAAAGTGCACAAGCAAACAATGGCATATATATAACAGAATGTGCTCACTTTGCATAACTAGAAGGTTCCATCAGTAGATAGCCAAAGCAGGAGGGTATGAAGGAATGATGCTGTTTACAGGAGTTTGTGGACCATCGCCAATTGAAATATGAGATGAGCGAACTGAAAAATGATCACCATAATTTTACTAAATTGATTCGTTTTAGTTTTTGTTGGTCGGAGGGTTTACTCATAGAAAAACAACAATTAATATTTAATATTTAATAAATAATACAAAAATCAAAAGATGCCATAAACTAAACAAACCTTGTAGGATTCTGGGATCCAACAGGTTCTATCTCGTCAGAGCCAATTTCCGGTGTATGGGGCATAGCGCCAATTCCAGTGCTAACAAGGCCAGATGAGTAACTGCTAGCACTCATTTGGTCATAAGTAAAGATTCAAATTGCATGGAAAATCCACCTTCTGATGAAGCCGAGGGGCAAACTGGAAATGCATTTAAGGGCTGGGTGGATCGTTTCTGCCGTGAAAAAAGAGCAAAATGCGGCAAAGAAAATGACAAAATGAAATGAGATACCAATAATGATCACAAAGATGAACTAGATAATATATATCTGACCATATGAATCAACTTAGATGTCCTAGAATTTGTCAAAGAATCGACTCATAAACTCGTTGTTATGAATGTCACAGGTGCCCCGGCTTAGGACAAAAAGCTCCTGTTTGACCTTGCGCATAAAGGCTAGCATAATAAAAAGTGGCACAACACTGTCTCTGTGCTTTCTGCTAACAGAAAGTAGTTGATCAATTTTCCCATAAATGGTTTGGACTGCATGTAAACAAGGTTAAAATGCAACAAGGCCAAAGTACAAACAATATTAATTCCAAGAATTTACCAAAAATTTTATCAGCTATTTGCTAGTATTAATGTTGTAATAAGTAGCAACACAAATTCAGTTACACATATCATTAAAATATTTTAAGAAATTCACTTGGTCTTGTACAGCAGCAGCACAAATTCTTTTTCACACATCATTGAAATATTAAAAAATTAGGTGTTTTAAATTAGGGAATCTTAGTTCTCCAGAAGTTAGTAAGCAACCATTGACAGAAACTAAGTCTATACTAATAACCCATAAAAAGTGTCAGGTGACAATCAATAGAGAGAAAACCTTGCATGCACTCACAATCAGGATAAATTAAGCACAAAAAGAAGATGCGCGCAAACACCCACACCTCAAAACTATTCTAAACATTAACATCAGGACAAGAAAATGTAAAGGGGGATATAATACTCACTGGTTTGCGTAGAAAGCAAGTAAAGGGGGTACCAGGATCACACCCCTATACTGGAAGCGAGAACCTAGACAACTCCGGGGTTAGTCCCTAAATATGTGTGAGCTCAAAGTGTACTAGCGAAAAAATCCTACGAGCTATAACATCTCACTGCTGAAGAACAATGGACATCTCTAAAACTTGATCAACACTGAAGTAGCGATCTCAAAAAAGGATCGAGTTCTGCTTATAGCGCACCACTTCTTCTTCAATGATAGTAATTGATACCTGAACATTGTTAGAAACAGTAATAGGTGTCTATACCGACTCCTCCTCAAAAGTAATGCCCCTTAAAACATTCTTCCCCCCAAACTCAACATCCTCAAGGAATATTATATTTTCTCGTCCCAAAATTAGTTCCTTTTGTGGGATCATAAAATTTAAAAACCCCTAAATTTTTCTGAATAACCAAAGTGAGAATATATGCCGCAGTCTTTAATGCCTCTCCTCAAAGCGAATGTGACGAGGAAGAATGATAAATCATACTCCTTCACATATCGTTAAGAGTTCTATTTCGTCTTTCAGCTACACCACTTATGCTAGGCGATCCTGACATGGTATACTAAGGGACAATCCCCTACTCTTCCAAATAGAGGGCAAAAGGTCTTTGACGTTGTTCACATGAGCAGTCATTTCTGTCGTAGCATTCACCACCATGAGCCAGATTTGACTTTCTTAATGCCTTTGTTGAGTTGGAGCTCAACATCAGCCCTGAATATTTTGAACTTGTCTAGAGCCTTAGACTTTTCATAATAAGTGCCCATAACGAGATAAGTCGTCTATGAGTGATATAAAATACTTTTGATCATTCCAAGAAAACGAAGGGAATGAACCACAAATGTCCGTATATATCAATTCTAAGACGTTTGTATCCCTGTCGGCACCTAATTTCTTTTGTTTGGTCTGCTTTTCTTCGATACATTGAACCCACAAATCAACATCTGAAAAGATAAGTGTATTCAATATACCATCTGACACAAGCCTCGCAATTTCTAATTTTGAGATATGACTTAAATGCTTGTGCCATAAATTACTGAATTTTCATTATTTAATTTTTGCCTAGCCCCTTTTAATTTAACATGTAAAGCTTCTAAATATAAAGTAATATAATTAAGTAAGTAAAAATTGTCATAGACACATAACATAACAGTGCCCACAATACTGGAATCATTTGAAAGAAGAAACTTACTATTTCTGAATGAACAAGAGAAACCAAATTTGTTCAAAATATAAATAGAAACCAAATTCTGTCTTAAAGACAGTACAATAAACTATCCTTCAAAACCAGAAAAAATCCAATCTTTAATAACAATCTACAATGCCCAATATCCTATATTTCCACCGACTTGTCATATCACACTTAGATGTATCTTTCACCATCAATTGACTTTCGGCAGCTCAGACAGCCTTGGATTGATAACCTTATGTGAGTAGTAGCACCAGAATCTACCCACTAAATATCATTAGGGACTAAAGCCAAATTAATTTCAGAACAAACCAAAACAAGAATTGTATCTTCCTTTGCACGCCATGCGTAATATTTACAATTTTCCTTTTTATATGCATGTTTACCACAAAAGAAACAACTATCATTATCCTTATGTTGTTACCTTTGTGATGAACCCTTATCCATAGCAGCATTCTCAATACACTTTTTCTTAATGCCATTTACTTTATTTCTTGAGAACTAACTAGATGTGCAACACCAAATGTACAAGCAAGTCTTCAGAATTCAAGCTTAAGTGAAGCAACGTGTGACATTTTCATAATGTGCTCCCTTATGTTGCCCTTGCCCTTATACTTTATTGAGATTACGTATGCTTGTCTCAGCCTTAATGTTTTTTTGCAAAACGTTCCTTAATTTTTGTCAAGGTATTCATTGACCTTAGTGATATACTTAGATGCAGCGCCTTGAAAGGCTTCCGGGATGCTATACCTAATGATCAGTAGACTTACGCGATTCGAGTATTCCCACTTCTCATAGTTACTCCTTTGATTGGAAGTACTATCGCCCTTACGAGAAGTAGGTTACTCAATCCTCAGTGTGTAATCCAGATCCATGCAACCAAGAGCAACCATAATATAATCATTCCAATCCATTAAAATTTGACCCATTCAACACTGACATATTGTTCATGTTGGAAGAAACTGCAGAAGCATACATTATAATTTAACAGAGAACAAAACCGAAATAACTGTCATACTCACATAATTAAATTCAAATAAAAAGGTAACATCTCGAGGTACCGGCACAACATCCATATCAAGTCTTTTGATAGTAATATGAATTTATAATTGGTAACCTCATCGTAGTGATCAAACAATGACAATAAGATCTGGTCAAGTAGTGTCCACCTTTCGGCATCACACTACTCACATGAACACTGAATAATTATCACGTATTTATCACCACATGTATATATGTATTTTGTGCCAAACATTAATCTTCCTTTTGGCCGACTAATATTCTCAATAAAATACACACACATACCGTCCTAACATTCGCAATAAAGAAGTCTAGACAAGAGATGTTACTTTTGCAACGTCATGTATCGATTAATCTATTTTGAACATTAGTAAATCATTACGAGGTTCAAAGCACAACATCCACATCAAGTCTTTTGACAATAATAAGAACTTGTAAATGACAACCTCCTCATGTTAAGTAGTGTCCACCTTTTGGCATCACATTACTCACACGAAAACAAAATAATTGTCACGTATTTATAACCACAAGTATATATGTATCTCGTGCCAAATATTAATCTTAGATTTTGGGATTTCGTATAATTTTTTTTCAAATTCGATTTTCACTAAAATCGACAAAACAACTGATTTTGATATATTCAATAACGAAACCATCGAACATAATTAGCCAAAGCAACATCAAAACTACCAAAGAAATAAAAAAAAACAATCCTAGATTGTGAATTCACCAAAATATACAATTCTCCATAAATCAACATGTGCACGCATACAAATTGAAACAAATTGAATACACGGTCACAATGAATTTATTACGAAAATTGAATTCTCGATCACGATGAATTCATTATCATAATTATGAAACAACCGTTCCATTTTCAATTAATTGACAAAGACCATAACGATTTGTGCATAAATATAAAGCCCATAACTGATTTCTCCTCTCGGTCATTGTGTACATCAAGAATTGCAAAATTCAATTATTTACAATTCTTTACAGTTAATACAGAAACATGTAACAAGAATTCTTAATCATCATCCAAACATGTCGAGTTCAGCTAATCAACAAATTTCATTCCATATGCATAAAGAATTGCCACAAATTGAAACTCAATTAATACATCAAATTCAGCAACCCAAATAAAACACGTAATGGAATGCGTGCAACAATATTGACAATTCAATATGCGTAAATGATAACAGAAATATTGCACTTGATCCATAATCAATTCGACGCATACAAAAAAAATAGGTTAAAACACCAACATGAATAATCATAGCAATCTCGCCGCCAAACACAATAAAAAATTAACCGCATGATTTTAATCATAAAATCGAAAAACCTAATTCCCCTTTTCCAATTCTTAGAGAATCATCAATAGAGTGACTCTAATACTACTTGTTGGAATAATTGAGTGAACCATTACATAAACCTCTTTATGATGATTAAACAAGAACGATGGAGAAGGAGCACAAACTGTAAAGCGGAAGCGTACCTTGATCCATGTAGAATTGAACGGCAGGAATTGCTTTGCAGCGGCTATGAATCTTCCAAACGATCAAAGACATTATTCGCAATAGTCCGCCGAGAGAATATAGAGGTATCGAATATTCTTCTGACGTCTGGGTACCATAACCTATTAATCTTTATAGGATCACTTTAATTATCGAATATAGAGCTATAGAGGTATCGAATATTCTTGCAGGCTGAACAGTAGTGTGGGATCTTATCCCACCTCACCTGCAATGTCACATCCTTTCCCCCAAGTCGGAGTATGTATTTTTCTGGCACAGGCTTGGAGATGTCTATTTCAATGCAAATGCGTGCATATGACAATCGTGCACGTGTGATAGTGTTATGATCAATCTGTATGGGTTCACCAAACAATTTACCAATGGAAAAAAGCATAGATTCTTCAAATAGATGTATAGGTAATGCATGCAGATTACACCAAACATCAGCGATGGGAGTCTCAAAATATAGGTCGAAATCAGCAGTCCATTTAAACATTCTCATTGGATGATATTCAATAAACCAAGTATTATTGTTACTAGCTCCACATAAAATTTTCACATAATCATCAATCTCAGATAGGGTGATGAGGATATGCTTTGCATTAATAAAATTCCAATTTAGCGTACCTTTCAGTTTGAAGTTTGAGAGGGCCTTGCGAATCAAGTGGGGGGCTGGGATGGAGTGTGAGAACTTTCCAATCAAGGAGAGTCCCATACGATTTGCAAGCTCATTATTATCAATATTTTGTAAATGCAGACAAGGAATACCGTCTTCCTGGGATGCCGTGCCCCTCTGCTTCACTTTATTGGGATCCAAAATGTATGGTACTTTCGATGGCTTTGGCTGCCCATCCTTAAGCATGTCCGCCATGGTCTTATTTGTCTTCACCCAAGGGTTTGTCTTATCTTTCCCTGATCCCTGCAAGGTACGGGAGGAGCCTTCTTGGCTAGGTTCATGTATGATGGAGCGATCCATCATCGCCATCCATTCCGGGGAGGGTGTGGGAAGGGTGTCTTTCTGGTTGGGTGTTCGGTTGTGATCAGAGGGTTTGAGAGTGCGGGTACTTTTGGATGGTCGAGAGGATCGGAAGGAACTAGGCTTGGTCGTGAGTTCTTTTGTAGGTAACGCTCGGAAGAGGGTAATAAAAGCTGAGCAGTATTGGGTTTGAGTATGGGTTTCCGGGGTTTGATTGAAGCTTGGCTGGAAAGTTGATTAATATTTAGGCCTTCTTGGGTATGGATTTTACGAAAATCGCGTACCTTAAGTTTCGAGGCCGGCCTGGGTATGAGTGCGTTTTTAGCCCTCGGAGGTGCTAGGATTAGCTCAATCTTCTCCCACGTGCCCAAATGTCTGTCAGTTGTAACTGGTCCCACCACAGTAGATATGGTACGGCTGATCTCAATTTGGCTCGCAATCTGTCCCTCTTGTATTTGTAGCACACGTGACGCTTCCAAGTCATAAGACACATGTGTTTTATGATCAAGATTATGTGTGGCCAACTTCGCATTTCCGGCGATGTCCAAATCATACGAAGTAATACAGTGGATACGTCGTCTCCATCCTCCCCCCGTATCTCCATTGGCCCAGCCTTCGGGTCATCGGTCAAGTTCGCAGACGATAAGACCTCAAGACCACGGGCATCCGCCCCTCCCACAGGCATCCGCCCCTCCCACATTGTAGGAGACGCCAGCCACGACGGCGTCGACATCTCCACAATTCAGCACCAGAATTCTATCTTCCTTCTCCGGCAAACCCCCGCCCCATTCATCTCCACCAGCTGGAGGAGCCACCATGGGGAACCCTAGTTTCTTAGGGCTAACCGCCGAAACCCCTATCCGCCAACACTTCAACGTCCCAAAGTCCGACCAACTCCGATCCAGAACCACCACAGAGGCTCAACCCCGACACTAGGACTCCGAGCGCTAGTCGGACAAACTAGCGCCGGCGACTGACGGATGGAAAAAATGCAAAACCTAAAACAAGAAAAAACTTTAAAGTGCGCCACCGCCTTTAACTACCACCATAGGCGCCCTCCGGCCAGGAGCCACCCACCACCCAACCCAGCAAGGCCTCGCCTACACAACCACGACGTCCCCTCACCGGAAGAAGAACGTCCGGCAGCCCGAACAATGCACGACGAGACGACTGCACCAGAAGGAAAAACACGACGAAAGAATGAGAGAAAAGAGATAAAACAAAAATAAAAAATGATAGACACGAAGAACTCGACACGAGGAATCTAACGCAACAATCGGGAACGAATTCGTACGGGTAGAACTCAAGAAATCGGCGATTTCTGCATGATAGAAATCGAAAATCCTAGAGAGTGAAAAATCTAACTATTCTTTTAGTGAACACTGATTTCTACTCCATTTTTTCCCAAAAATCATTGCATCCAATGTACACATTATGCACCCATTTAATACAAAGAGAATCCTTTTTGGAGAAGATATTCCAAAGGACATGCGAGAGAAGCGCCGTATTCCATGATTTAAGGCTTCGGAATCCAAGGCCTCCCTCCTCCTTCTTCGGTAGGCAAAGGTCTTGCCTGGCTACCGGTGCATGTTTTGTGCCCCATAGGAAAATACGTGCCACTCGAGTGATCCTATCAAAAACAGTCCCGGGCAACAGGATCACTTGAAGCCAATAACACTCCACACCTTGCAGAACTGATCTAATAAGCTCGGCTCGCCCAGCATAAGAAAGGTTCTTGTCCGTCCATTTCTTTGTCAGCGAAGCAATTTTTTTGACAAGGGGTGAGTAATGGGATGATTTGAGTTGCATTGAGGTTAGCGGTACGCCCAGATACCTAATGGGTAACTGCCCATCAGCAAAATGAAAGATTTCCTTGATTTGTTGGAGCTCGACTCCATGTACACCAGCTGTGAATAGATGAGACTTCTCCCTATTAATCTCAAGTCTTGAGCACCTTGTAAATTCCCCCAGTGTCTTGGAAAGGATAGTCATGGATCCCACATCCCCTCTACAAAATAACATCAAGTCATCCACAAAGACAAGGTGTGTGATGCCTAGTGCTGCACACTTGGCATGATAATTGAAGTCCTCTGTTGTTCTTACCTACAAGAGTCTTGAGAGATATTCAATAGATAAGATGAAGAGGTACGGTGGCATTGGATGCCCCTGTCGTAACCCTCTTTTGCCCAGGAAGAACCCATGTGGGCTGCCATTGATTGCAATAGAGAACGATGGAGTTGTGACACACTCCATTACCCATTCGATGAAGATAGGGTGGAACTTAAGTCCTAGCATGACCGATCTAAAAAATTCCCAACTGATCGTATCATATGCCTTTCTAAGATCAATTTTGACTGCACACCGTGGGGTAGACCTCTTGATCGTGTAGCCTCTGACCAGCTCTTGTGACAAATAAATGTTGTCCATGATTCTCTGGCCTGGGATGAAAATTGACTGTGCTTGATTAACAATCTTTGGAAGTAAGGAAGACATCCTCTTGGAGATGATCTTGGTTATTACTTTATAGATAACGTTGCAGCAAGCAATGGGTCGGTAATCACCCACTTTTGGGTTCGATGAAGTCTTGGGAATGAGTGAAACCACAGTAATATTTAGCCTCCTTAATAGCTTGCATGTTCTGAAGAATTCCTTGACAGCGTCGATGACATCTTTTCCGACTATGACATAAGATTTCTTATAGAAAGTTGCAGTATAACCGTCCAGTCTAGGAGGCTTGTCGCTCCCAATGTAAAAGACTGCCTCTTTAGTTTCGTCATCCATGATGATTTTGATTAACTCCCATGCTTCGTCGGTGTTCAAAGTGTATCTATTTTGCAGTGTCTACATGCAGATCTGCTCAGTTCTTTCCTCACTCCGAACAAGCCAGAGAAGTAGTCAACAAACTTATCAATGATCACCCTCGGTTCCCTTAGTACTTGGCCATTTTCTTCACAAAGGAATGCAATGTAGTTGTGGGCATTATTCCTGTTGACAAGTGAGTCATAGAAGGAGGTGTTCCGGTCACTCAACAAAAGGTGCTTGAGCTTGGCTTTCTGGCTAAAGAATTGCCTCTCTTACCGACCCCAATCTTCTGCCTCTTGCCTCAAAATTTTGATCTCCTCTCGGAGCCGAAGGTTGGTTGTGTCTGCATCTAGTTGGAGCTGCATCTTCTCAAGCTAAAAATCTGCTTCCTTTGCTCCTTCGGAGATTAGGCTTGTTTCCTTAAAGTTGAATAACTTAAGGTGGAATTTGAGTGCATTTCCTCTCTCAGCACAAACTGAGTAGTGCCGCTAACATTTATAGGCCACTTATCATTGACCAAAGGATCATACGCTGCATGGTTAGTCCAAAAGTTGAAGAACTTGAAGGGTTTTGGAAAAGATACCGTGTCTCCAAAGAGTGTTGTAATGGCAAGCGAATGGTCAGAGAGAGCACCGGGGGGCCTGAATACTGTGGAAGCGATGAATCTGTTGTCATGCCATGCCTCGTTTGCAAGTATACGGTCAATCTTACTGAACCTTGTTCCGTTAGTCCAAGTGAACTTGCAGCCCGAATAAGGCACATCATCTAGGCCTAATAAAGTGCAAGTGTCAATTGGGTCTTTCATCTCATATTCTGTAGCCACCCTGTCCCCCATTCTTTCATCTGGAGACAATACACAATTGAAATCCCCACTAACAAGAGCTGGTTGGTCATCAGAAATGAAGTCTATCAATGAATCCCACATAGGCAATCTTTCAGTAGGGGAATATAGCCCATAGACAAGAGAAAAAAGGAAATAATTATTGGAAAGTATGCATCTAATTTTGACGTTAATGTTATGTGCTTCCACCATGATGGGCTCCACGTCTGCCTTGGCCGGGTTCGACATAAGCAACATTCGGCCATTTCTGATTAGTTAGAAGTTGTTCGCAGATTTCCAATCAGGGAAGTAATTCCGCAAGAAATATTTAAGATTGTCGGGATCCATCTTTGTTTCAAGGATCCCCAAAACGTCAACTCCATTTGCTTTAACGAAGTCGACGATTGCAGCTTGTTTAGAGGGCTGTTGCAAGCCTCTTATATTCCAAGTGGCGATAATCATAACGCCCCATTGGCGTTCTCTTCTAACCCATCCTCCCAACTGTTTAGAGGGGGTCATGATGTTGATTTAGACCGAGTTCTGGAAGAGCTATTCTTCCTCGGTTTGTGGCACTCACTTGTCTCACACTTGGCCTGTTCGGTTTGATCGGTCGCCTGAACCACGATAACATTTTGTATATTCGCACCATTTGGAACTAGTGAACTGACAATGGAAGAGTTGGTTGCCCCTTGTTTTGGTCCTCGGCTCCTTCCACGTTCGGAACCCCTCTTAGTCGCATTAACATACAGCGTGCCATCCGCCACTGCATTTGCCGCTGTTTTCTCAACATTGATATCCATTGAGCTAGAGGGGCAATTGTTGTTCTTCTGCTCCTTAGGCTTCACATGTTGCCTGCTTGGTTCGTCCAGTTCTTGGTTAGCTTCCACTTCGTCACCAATCAGATCAAATCTGTTAGACGAAGCAAAGGCAAAGATTGTATCAACTGGCTCTGGTTCAGGGTGTTGCGCTCGTTCAACCACTAAAGGGTTGTCTGTTAGCTTCAATTGAGCTTTCCCTATTGGCCGCTTTGCTGGTTGCCTGTTTAGATCATGTTGTGGTATAAGCCCCGATCATTTGGTTTTTTCTTCATCCTAGTCGTTCCTTGCCTTGGTGGCTGGCAGATAGTGTCCTTTGGTCCCATGCATTCGTTCTCCAAATAGCCAAAAGAGCGGCACTTAGTACAGTACTTGGGGAAGCACTCATACTCAATCTTCAGATCGTAGAACTCTCCGGTGTGAATTCTTATTGTGAGTGATTCCCTCGGTTTGGTGGTTGCGTTGATAATCACTTGAATCCTTGGCCCATCAATATTCACCCTTCGGAGTGTACGATAGTCTGTAGCAAGTGGGACCTAAAACATGAGGCAATCTTGTTGATGGCCAAATCATTCCACAATGTTGCTCTAAGCTCCACCAATCGTACCCAAACCGGAATGTTGATGTAGCTCCCTCAAAGCATTTTGATCTTCTCATCCAAGGGGAGCCGTTGTCTTGTTGTGAGGTCGGTGGTTGTATTGGGTCAGCCATGGGGGTGTCTGGTATTACCTCGCGTTCGTCTTCGCTAAGGTCACTTAGCTCCCCTTCTTTCCTATTGTTGCTCGTGAATTCAGACATATGGGCTTGTACTTTCTTCAAGGCTGCCTCATCCTTAGTTTGCTTCTTGCTTTTCTTGCCCATTGCCCGTGTCCATGTGCCTTTATCAGTATGGTTGGACATAGCTTATCTCACGGAATCTCTTTTGCAATGACGTTGGGCTAGCCCAAAGCATATTGGGCTCTGGAACGTCCCTTTTTTCCTTACTCCTCTCTCCACGTGGCTGCTGAAGTGGTTGACTTATTCCAACTAAAAGAGGCAAGGACAAAGTGTTCTTTCTCCTCTAATTGGCAGGTTGTGCAATCTTAGAAGCTAACAAAGTGGAGTCACATGTGCCAGATTTGAAAAGGGATCTCACCAACCCATGCAGCAGGAGGGGTCTATTTTTGGTAAAGGATCCAAGATACTTTTGGTTGTGCAGTGTCCTTTTATCCCAACGCCAAATGGAGACAATTCTGGACAGCTGCAGCCCTTGTTAAGTTGTGTTGACCAGGCTCAGGGTTCAAGTGACCGTTTCCGGCGGTGACTGTAGTGATGCCGGAGCAGGTCGCTGAAATCTTCAAAAAAATTGAACTGATCCTCGTTTATGTCGGATTTGACCTTACTAACACTTAGATACCAGCAACAGCCCAAATCCAACAAATAAACAATAACATGCAAACAACTTCAATGTAAATTCTTCAAATTGGAGAATCTAACACGCTCCTTCATGCAAGGATGAACTTAACATTAAGAAGGAGCACGCTTGATTCTACTTGAAGAACACTAAAACAACTATGACGGCATACTCAGAATGAAGCTCCACGAAATTAGCAATGTTGCAGTTTAAAACATGCCATAGTTGGAAAAAACCAGAAATAATTCCTTTAAAGTACCGTTCACCAGAAACTGTTAACAACTCCTGGTAATCGAATTTAAAGCGCTTGAATTGGGTATCAAATTCGTAGGCAGATGCGGGGAGAATATCTGGGTTGAAACGGACGCAATGGCAATCGTGCAAATGTTGACAACTGATGAGCATGGCCCAGTAGAGATCAGGCACACCATCTGCCGAGTCAAGCACCTGATCAAATGGCTAAACATCAAAACTACCTACATTGCACGGGAAGGAAATATGCCAGCGGACTTCCTCGCAAAGCAGGGGCTGGAGAGTCAAGGGCTGAGCATTTTTTATCAGAATTCAGCGTCGGCCAGGCTGAAAGCCTTGGTTGATCTGGAGGCAAATAAAATTCCAAACTTCCGGTTCCAAACCAGGTGAACTGAGAACTAAAAGCTCACGAAGAGTCTGAGAAAGTGGCACGGAATGGAGCCTAGAGTACTCAGGTGACTCAATCCTTGGTCGAGGAGGAGCCCTTTGCGTACTCTCAAGAACTGTCGTCTAGTTTCTTTTTTTTGGATCTTTTGTATTTTCTAACCACAATTTGTTGGTCCTCAGCCACTTTCGGGTTGCACCTGTAACCCCAATTGTTTTTGTGCAATGAACGGGTTGAGGGTCCGCCTAACCCTCCGCCAGGAAGGCGTTTGTCAAATAAAAAAAAACATCAGACAAGAGAAACTTTCCACAACGTGGGGGTGAAAGGTAAAACACAGTTCTATATTCTACTGATATACAGACAGTTTTGAAGACTAAAAAAACTATTAACTAACCCAACATTGCAGGTAGATAAAGAGATGTATCTGAAGCAATGAACATAAAATCATATAAGGAAAGCTACGACAATAAAAGAGATTCTCCTATTTAAAAGGTAAGAACATAGAGAATATATAAATAGAACATTGTGAAGCACATGTAAATGTAAAACTATTAAAAAAAGAAATAATAACTTTTGTTAATCCAACATAGCAGGTTAGATTATTTGGATAAAATACGGCTAAAGCAATGAAGAGTAGAATCAGAAACAAATTGTTGTGAGGTAAAACAAAGGTAAACACCACAACTTTCAGTTGAGTGATGGAGTTGCTTGGTGATTGTGAAGTAGTAATAGGTGGTTATTTAATTATTTATAGAAGAAAACGTGGGGCTAATATGATTAAAAAATGGGTCTGCAGATGGCATAAAGAAATGTAGGTTCCCAAAAAAACATAATAATTAAACAGAAATCTCACATAATATTAATAATAATAATAATAATTAAAAGATTAACAAAAAATATTAGTATTCAGGAAAAATGAATATATTTTATAACACTAATAAAATTATCTTGGAATTACTTTAAAATAGATAAATATTGATAAAATAAAATATATATAACACTATTAAAATAATCTAATAAGTACTCGAAATACATAAATATGTATAAAAAAATATATCACAAACCAAAAGTAAATATAGGATAATATGTAAGTAGTAGATTACTAAAAACTAAAAATTCTAACTGAAAAGTTAAATTCAAATATATTTTTAAAATTAACAAACAGTCTAAGGAGACTAATAGAGAAAAAGGAAAAAAAAATAAAAAAAACCCTAAAATAGAATAAATAGAAAGAAAAGTATACACGCACATATGTAATAAAGATAGTATTATATTTTTATTTACAGTTACTGTACTTATATACAGAGTCTGCAACTATATACTTATATCATTTTTATATACAAACATCAAAATGCGTTTTAAAAAACTTTTTTTATTATTAAGTATTTAGTAATATATCACTGCCGCCCTCTATAAAGTAAAACCAAGCAAAACTTAAAAGTAGAGCCTCCTCCTCTCATCTCGATTAGAACAAAGAGAAAAAAATCAGAAAAAGAAATCTGGAAATAAAAGAAGGTGCAATTGAATTATGAAAGGTTGCTTCTAATTCTAATGATTACTCATACTCACCGATTACAGCAATGCACGCTACTAGGTAACCTATAGTGGCGCAGCAAAAAGTAGGAGAAGAGAGACGAAAGAAGAAGATAAAGAGGTAATGTAGTACTAAACAATTAGTAGTAACTCTGTAGGTGAATTTGCATATTAGAATGAGTAAAGTTTCATTATGGCTTAGTTCCTTCAAATTCACATTTTGGAAATTCGGTCATTTACTATATAAATTTTTAATACTACTCTCTCCGTTCCATAGTAGTGGAGGCATTTATTTCCGGCATGGAGATTAAGAAAATTTGTGTTAAGTGAATTAAGTAAAGCAAGAATAAAGTAGGAAATGAAAAAGGTAGAGAGATGGAGAGAAAATCAAGTAAGAGAGAGTAAAGTAAGTGACAAGAAATGTGTTGATTTTTACTAAAAATGAAAATGACTGCACTACTATGGAACGCACCAAAATAGCAAAATGACTCCACTACTATGGAACGGATGGAATAATTCCTAGTATCCAAATCCATCAATATAAATTCTACTTTAGGATTGTGCAGATTACACATCAGATTTTTTCTTCAGTTTCTTTTATTTCGAATTGAATCAAGATCCTGTCAATTTAAGTACTCTATGAATTCTTCATATTTCTTTGGGTCAAAATCCATCAAAATAAATTCTTCTTTAGAGTTTTGCACATTAAACATCAGATTCGTCTATAATTTTTTAAAGTCGGTTTGTGAATTTTTGCAATAATTTTAGAAAAAAGGTTCTTTAATTATATATCCAATATAATCTTTCTTCTTTTGGATTTTATTTTCAGGTTAAAGATCTTCCAAAGAGAGAAACAAAAGAATCAGTTGCAGATTTACATAAATTAAAAAAAGTTACATTTTGCAATTTAATTGTATTATAGGATCTCTCTATTGTAATAGGCCTGCACCTATACCCTAATTGTGTGATACCGAGAATAGGAGTGAGAAGTGCTTCACAAGGTAGTTACCAAGCATTGACAAACTGATTTTAAAATATGAACTGAAATTTTAACTCATAATAAGGCAACAAAAATTATAAAAATAAAAAAGGAAAATAACTTCATTTTCCCACCAAAACTGTGCCACGTGGCCGTCTAAAAAACTGGCACTTTATATATGTATAGATTTGTATCTAATTAATGTGGCATGTTGTACTTTTTATTTTTATTTGTTAATAAGTTATTGGTGAGCTAAGTTACTATGCCACTATGGTATTGAATGATCATAGAATTTTTACTCCATCTTATTAGAAAGAAAAAAGTTAATAAAATTAGAAAATTTATAGGAGTATTTTTTAGGGACAGATTAAAAAAGAAATAATTCATACTTTTTTGAGGCAGAGGGAGTAATATATAACTAAAAATACTAGTATTATCTGCAAGAGAACAAACGTGCAATGCAATATAATATGTATCGATCCCTTAGGGAAGATAATAACTGTAAAAGCTGCTCTATCCGTCCTAGCTAAGATGACACATTTCTTAGTCGCCACGAGATTTTAGAAGTAGTTAGTTAATATGGTTAATGGAAGAAAGACGGAGTGGGTGTAAGTATTAAATAGAAAGTGAAAGAGAGATGAATATTTAAATAGGGAGGGAAAAAAATGGTTGGATGTATTAATTACATAGAGAAAGTTGACAAAAATAGAAATGTGTCATTTCTGTTGGGACAAACTAAAAAGAAAAGGATGTCATCTTAGTTGAGAAGGGGTCTTAGTTGAGAAGGGGAGTATTAATAAAAGTAAATTCGCTTGTTTTAAAGAATTTGACTTAAGCTTACAAAATTACAGAGCAAGTAATTAGATTAACAAGTAGGTGGAAGAACTATTCCTAATTTAGTTCGGGTAACTAGACTAACAAGTAGGTGGAAGAACTACTCCTAATTTAGTTCGGGTTGCCAATATTATATTTCTTATTTTAAAACTAAGATTCTATTTTCTATGGATCTAATGTTATTTTACTCTCTATTGCTGTCAGTGGCAGACATAGTAAGGACCGGAGGTGGGCTAAGCCCCTTCCAATTCATTTTTTTCATAAACGACGCATTTAAAGACAAAAAATTAAATAGTTAATACATATAGGTGTATGGGGATTTGTTCCACTCTTATTTTTATTTGTATATATTTTACCAATAAGCTATCCTATAATTCCTCCTCTCTATGACGAGGCTATGCCATTAAAAAAATAATTTATCTTTAAAGAGTGATCAACAATTTGTTAAGATTTTTTAAAAAATTCAATAGTCCTAATCAGCTAACTTATATTGAAAATTTTATTACCAAATTTCTTTTTAATCGACCAAGAGAGGGCGAGAAATATATTTAAGGGTGGGATAGTGATAAAATGCAGATTCTATATATTGTATAAATTCCAAACTTTTCAACACATTGTCAACACAATGTTAATACAGTGTAAAATTTCAATATGTTGATGTCAACACAACGATAATACAATATCAACACAATGTCAATACGGTGTCAACTATTGGCATTGTGTTGATATTTTCTATTGATGTTGTTTTGTCATTTGTTGACATTTTCTAACGGTACAGATTGTTAGTATGCCTTGGATCTGTATAGTATGCCGCTAGTCGAATTGTTATATTGGGCCTAGTCTGTCGTCTGTGTGCCTATTTATATAGAAGTAGGACACATAACTCTGTAATCTGAAAATAATCTGTTCTCTGTTTTCTGCCCATGGAGGTAGTCAACACGACGTTGGTGAACCACGTAAATTCTGTGTCACTTTATGTTTTTGTTTGTCTCGATTACACAATTACTCTATTCTATCACAACAAACTGGTATCTAGACCCTGGTTTTCGGACTAGGGCTTTGAATTCCGCATCTGTTAGGGCTTCTGTGTTAATCGATTAAAGATGTCGCTCTGAACGTGAAGGTCGACAAATTCACTAGGAGAAATAGTTTCAGTTTATGGCCGATCAAGATGCGATATCTGCTAAAGCAGCAGGAGTTGTGGGCGCCGCTAACAGAAAAAGGAAAAGCGAAGAAGGCAGACGAAAAGGATGACGAGTGGGTAACCCTGATGAAAAGGCTCACTCGACAATCATGTTGTGCCTATCTGACGATGTTATCATCGAAGTTGCTGATTAGGAAAATGAGGCTGCCCTCTGGACGAAGTTGGAGAGTTTATGCATGACGAAGTCTTTAACCAATAAGTTGTTTCTGAAGCAACGTCTGTTCCGATTACGCATGCAGGAAGGTATTCCCCTTGGGGGTCATCTGGAAGATGAACCATCCATTGCAGAACCATCCATCTATAAGGAAGCTATTTCGGGCAGTGAGCGTGCTAAATGTCTCGTTGCAATGGGAGATGCGATGGAATCATTGTGGAAAAATCTGACTTGGGAGCTGGTCAAACGGCCTAAGGGGAGAAAGATTGTCACTTGCAAATGGATATTCAAGAAGAAGGAAGGGACCACAAAAGATGATGGTGTAAGATATAAAGCTCGGCTAGTTGCAATAGGGTTCACACAGTAGGAGGGGGTTGACTATAATTAGATTTTCTCGCCAGTGGTCAGACACACTTCCATCAGAGTGGAGAGAAAGATAAAAACACTTCCCATCTTTGGAAGTTTGCCACTTGTGAGTGCATGTATTCAAGGTGTTCCACGAGCTAGTATTGAAAGTGCATTAATAAGCCTTGCTTGATTTGATTGTGTTAATTTATGATTAATCTATATTTTCCATATTATGAGGCAATTACGATGTCTAGTCCTTATGCAATCCGTGCATCTATATTTGTTTCTTTTGTGTTTTTGTTTGAGGACAAACAAAGATATAAGTTTGGGGGAGTTAATATGCTCGGATTTTGCACTATTTTTAAGGCCATTATTATGTCCATTTTGAGTATCAAAGTTACATTACATGTCCATTAATTGCATACTTTATCTATTTTGGTATTTTGACGTGTTTTGCCAGAAATTTGCAAAATAGAGCCTAAAAAGATAGCAAAAGGTCAAAGTTGAAAATCTGGAGCATTCGAAAAGTCCAGCGGTCCGTTGCAACACAGCCAGCGACCGCTGGCCGCCAACGACCGCTGAAAAGGTAGCTGTCCACTTCGAAAAAGTTGAACTGAAAAGAGGAACACGCCCAGCGACCGCTGGTAGTGCGCAGTAACCGCTCCGGAAGATCCAGTAGCTACGGGATGATTGCCAGCGACCGCTGAAACAAGTGCAGCGACCACTGATCAAGAGGGCAGAAGCTACGAAACATACTGTAGCGACCGCTGAACAAAGTGCAATGACCTGCTAGGAAAACGTAGTGCACAGATTTGACCTACTTTCACTCCAAGATTACCATACTGTGCTGAATATTTTCCATAAATATGAAGACTCCCCCAAGCTTTTTCAATAGGGATCTTTTGCTGCATATTTTCTAGAGTTGAAAATTTTGAGAGTTCTTCCATTGTTCATCAAGTTCAAGGTGTTTGAAGAATGATTCAAGAGAAGGTCAAGGCTACAAGATTCAACCTTTGGGTATATCATTTTAGTTCTTACATTTTTTTTGTTTTCCCTACAAACTATGTTTTTAGCTTATTCAATTATACATAACTAAACTCATAGAATTCTAAGGATGTGTTAGCAACGACTTTGGTTATACAATTCCTATTTATTTAATATCCGTTTTGTTTATTACTTTGCTTCTATTTTAAGTGTTGGATAATTGTTTCACGTTTGAGTGGCACATTCTGTAATGATTTATTGACTTGCAACATAATCGTGAGAGAAAGTTTGCGAGTTAGAAGAACTTAGTTGATGTTACAATCAACTTCCCTTAAAATGACACTGTTAGTTGAGAGCGAGAGCATTAACAATCTTAGGAACTTTTAGGAGTGAGGGGGTGATACACTTTTTATTAGCACTAAATAAACCTGCAAATATACAGCGTATAAAGTGGCAAATATATCTTCTAATTTTGTGCTCCTTAATATGGCAAATATTCAGCACAATATGTAAATCTTGGAGAGAAAGTAGGTCAATTCTATGCACCACGTTTTCCCAGCGGTCGCTACAAATTGGGCTATGAAAGCTTGAAATAATGGTAGGAAGGGAGGAAAGAGATTGTGGTTGTGTGAATTTGGTGAATATATGTAGTGGGAATCCCATCCATTAATCTGCATCATGTGCAAACGGTATACACCTCCCTCACCCAAGTTTGACCTTTTACGGCTGCACTCATACATCCTACACCGTCCTTTATCAATCGGTAATCAAGCAAATCGAATTGAGGAACCAAATTAAAGAACCAACCTTTAGTGAATCAAAAATTTAAGAACAAACTTTTAAGGATCGAATAAAGGACTTAACTGGGGCTGTTCGGGGGCTGGTCGGGGCTGTTGGGGCTGACCGAACAGCAGCGGCCGACAACTCGACGGGGCGTGCTACAACTTTGGACGGCGAAGGAAGAATGCGAGAGAGAGAGAGAGACCGACGGGATTTGGGGATGAAACCCATGTGTTCTTTCTTCAAATTTATTTTCTCTTTACTAAAATAGTAATTTTTAAATTGGAATTGGGAGTTTCTATTTTTCTTACTCCCTCAGTTCCACTAAAGATGGCTCACTTTCCTTTTTAGTTTGTCCCAACAAAGATAACCCATTACTATATGTGGAAACACTTTTATCTCTACATTATTCTATCTCTCTTACTTTACTCTCTTCACTTCACACACAAAATAAAATTGCATAAATTCCCGTGTCCCCAAGGAAGGGGTCATAGTCCTTGGGACTTGGGACGGAGGGAGAGAGTATTTAATTGTTTCATTCCCCTCAAATATTTTTGGCGTTTGATATAAAGTGGAAGTGTGAATGGGTACGTGTATTTCGGAATGTGAGTATACAAATCCTTTTTCTTCTTTCTAGGTCAGTATCTTACTTTGAATTGGGCTTGGAGTATTTGCTTTATCATTTGTTGAACTAATTGGTGATTAATTTTTGGGCTGCTTTCTTTTGAGTTGGGTTATTTTAAAATAATTACTTATGGACTGGAGTGGAGTTAATTAAATCTTTGTGGACCGAATTATCTCTTTGCAAATTTTGTTGGGGACGTGCGCGACGATTTGGGCGACCGAAATTAATCGAAATAATTAAGTTTCTAATCGGACAAAATTTGTAATCTTACCGATAAAAATAATTGATGCCTTGGGATGCATGCATCTTAATTATTGCTTGATTCCTTTTGTTGATCTACGTGTTACTTTAAATTCTAAATGTGCTATCTCGCAAGTGAATCGTGATCGCAAAGGAAAGAATATAATTTCGGATTAAGCACTCGAGGTGGGCTTTCTTTTAAATAAGGACAATGTCCTAACTATTTTATCGATAGGAATGAAATGTGAATATGTTTATCATGTCGTATTTTGGTTTTAATGCGCCTATCTGAAATGGCCTTGCCATTTATTATTTAAATAGAATTCGGGTCCTTGTAGGGCCGCAAACCCTACTAGGATTCATGTACACATATGGTAGACCATGTGCCAGCGTACGAGTTGGCCGGTCTAGTGACTTGGTTTGTGGCCACATTCAAAGTCATGTATGAGCAGATATGGTTGACATCTATGGGAAATTGGCTGCGTAGCCGTGATTTTTGAATGATGGAATATTTTGGTGCCTCGGGCATTTCTAAAGCTAAAACCCCGATGGTTACCTGAAATTGGCATGATATATATAAATATTTTTGATAAACTGTTTTCGTCATAAGTCCACTGAGCCCTGCATGTGTTTTCCCTATGTGCAGGTTGAGCGGCGACGAGCTGGGTGGTGTTGAGCTTAAATTGAAGTCTTTATGGTTATTATTTGAATTCTGAGTGTCGTTGTGTCTTCATACATGATGTCACTCTTTCTCTTGAACGCTTCTGCTAAGATAATACTATTTTTCGCAATTATATTTTGAACCTCTTTTACTCTTATAAATTATGAAATAGTAACGAATGGTCGTTGGATTTATGACATTACTCTGATTTTCCCTCCGTTATTTGAATATTAACTATTTTGGTTAAACTCTTTATTGAAACCCTAGAATATTTTCCTTTCTTAAAGTCCTATTAGTTGCGACCACCCGCATTTATTAATCCTAGAAAGGGCGATCGTGACAATCATAGTATATTTCATCTATTGAGAAAAAAAAAGTTAAAACCATCATGCATTTCATGATTTTATATGTGGTATCAGTTATTGGAAAAGAATAGTAGCACTATTAAGAAAACAATAAATAAATGGACATGGATTTTGAGACATGACTAATAGTATTATTATACTATTATAAATTGAATCATCTTATTCACAAACATCTGTGGCCATTGTTGTCCTATTTTTGTCTGCAATTTTTATTTTAAGATTTATTTCAGTCCTTTTGTCATATAACTTTTGATGATTTAGTTTTCAAAGACACTTATTTAGTAAGGGCTATAGATGATTTTTCAAAAATATAAAAGAATTTAGAAGTAGAATAAACAAAAAAAATATATTTTGGGTAAGGGCTTAAGCCCTACCCTTCTTCTACGTGTGTCCGCCTGCTAGGAAAACCACCGGTCAAACACTGATCAAACTGAAGAAAATGATCGGAGAAGACGATCGGAGAAAGAGAGAAAAGAAAGAGAGAGAAGAAAGTGGGCAATCATTTTCTTATTTTTTACATTTCTATTACTAAATATATACATCTAATATATTAATGGAATGAAGGATATGAAGTGTAGGGATTGCTTTTTCTTTCTTCTCTTTACACTATTTTATTGACTGTATGGATTTCATCTTAATGGACACGTAATCTTAATTGTTGATGAGTTTTTTCGTAAACTAACGTTTTTCAAAAGAGTTGGTAAAAAAAATAGTTTTGAGGCGGTAAGGACCTCCTAATTCATTTTTCCAACTCCATTCCTAATCCACTAATGTAAAGCCTACTAAAAGCCTACTCCATTCCTAATCCATGAATGTGCCGCACTAAATCAGCGCCAAATCAAAACAACCTTTCATCTTCCATTTTCAAAATCAGCGCCCCTTAATTTATTACTAGCGGGAAGTATTTCTCCCTTCTCCATTGAAGCGTTGAAGCTCACAATATACCATTCGATAAAAAACATTCACAAGGAGTAATTGTTTAGAAGCATCCAAAAAAGGTAAAAACTTTGCAATTTTTTTCTGATTTCAAGTTAAATGAGTTATGTTAGAACATTTTTTTCTGATTTCACGTTACAGATGTGTATCTACAGTCTTTTAAACATAAAATCAAGATCCTAACTAAGTAGTTTTTTTTAATATATATATATATAAATACTGAAGTAGTATTGTGATAAAAGGAATTTGTAAGTAGAAGTGAAATTAGTGTTTTAGCAACTTCTGTTGTGTAGTGAATATGTACTGGAGTATATGTGTAAGGAATTTGTATGTGTTAAATGGTGCAGAAAACATAATTGAAAGAGAGAATGGTAGAGAACGATAGGTTAGAATGAGATGTTTGTTTTTCTATGTAGAGATCCCTTTAAATAGGGAGTAGAAACATGTACATGGTAAGTTCTATACTAGTTAAACAAATCATTCTATTTTCTGAAATATATTATGTTCATCCTTGATTACAGTAATTGATTCTCCATAGTTAATGCAGAATCAATTCCTTTTCTAACACTCCCCCTCAAATTGAGTAGTGGGGTCTCCGATACTCAATTTGCAAAGTGCATCCTCAAAGCTTCTAACATTAACTGCCTTTGTCAGTATATCGGCAAGCTGATCTTCTGAGCGGACAAATGGTAGTTCAACAACACCACCTTCGATAATCTCTTTGATGAAATGCCTGTCCACCTCCACGTGCTTAGTCCGATCATGTTGATCAGGATTCTCTGAAATGCTTATAGTAGCCTTGTTATCGCAGTATAGTCGACACTTCTTGCTAGGAGTGAGGCAAAGTTCTTTCATCAACCTTCTTAGCCACATTATCTCAGTTAGACCACTTTTAATCCCACGAAACTCTGCCTCAGCACTCGAGAGGGCCCCCACTTTCTGTTTCTTACTTCTCCAAGTTACCAAGTTACCTCCAACAAAGGTAAAGTACCCGGCGGTTGACCTCCTATCATTGGGATTCCCGGCCAAATCAGCATCCGTGTATCCATGTATCTCAAGGTTATCATTTTTAGAGAACAACACTCCATGTCCTGTTGTCCCTTTCAGATATCGACAAATTCTGAGTGCTGCTTCCATATGATCTGTTTGTGGCCGATGCATGAACTAACTCACGATCCCTACAGTGTAGGCAATGTCTGGCCTGATGTGTGATAGATAGATAAGTTTTCCAACCAGTCGCTGATATCGACTTCGATCTATCAACTTGACCTTATCATTAATCTGCAATCCATGATTAACTGCTATAGGTGTTTCTGCCGGCTTACACTCTAGGAGACCCGTCTCTGCTAGGATGTCTAGAATGTACTTTCTCTTTCTCAAAAAGATCCCTCTCTGTGATCTCAATACCTCAATCCCAAGGAAATACTTGAGATCCCCTAGGTCTTTCATCTCAAACTCCTGAAACAGATTCTTCTTCAATCTCTCAATCTCTTCCAAGTCATTACCTGTGATGATCATGTCATCGACGTAAATAATCAAGCAAGTGATTTTATCTCCTCTTTTCTTCAAAAATAAAGTATGGTCGGAGTTGCTCTGTTTATACCCATAACGGATCATTGCCCCGACGAACTTCCCAAACCATACTCTTGGGGACTGCTTCAACCCATATAGAGTTTTCCTTAGCCTACATCCTTCACCCATCTTGAAGCCTGCTGTGAATCCTGGAGGAGCTTCCATATACACTTCTTGTTCCTTCTTCAGCTCACCATGAAGAAAAGCATTCGTCACATCAAATTGGTGTAATGGCCAATCCCTATTTGCCGCCACAGACAATAAGACTCGGATTGTGTTCATCTTGGCCACTGGGGAGAAGGTTTCTGAATAGTCTACCACATATGTTTGAGTATAGCCCTTTGCAACTAGTCGTGCTTTGTACCTCTCCACTGAGCCATCTGGTCTCCTCTTCATAGTGTAAACCTATCAACATCCCACAGGTCGCTTCCCTTTGGGTAAAACGCACGATTCCCAAGTGTTGTTCCGAATTAATGCATCTATTTCCTTTTGCATCGCCTCTCTCCAGTGCTTATGTCTCATAGCCTCTTCCCATGACTGTGGAATCTCTTCTTCCTCATATAGTGCCTTTTCAAAAGCTTGAGCCATTTCTGACAGGTGACTCGTCACTAGGCAAGCGGCGGAGTAGCGAGCCTTCCTGTTAATCCGCTCAGGTGTGTACCTTTTGGGTAGAACTCCCCTGTTCGACCGATGAGGGAGGATGTATCCCCCTGTGTCGGGGTCAACTCCTTCGACCTCCTCATCTTCGCTAGTTTCCTCATTTGTGCTTTCCACAAAGGGCTATGTTTCTTCATCTACACGTTCATCCTTAGTCGTAAAGGGAACCAGATGAACATGGTTATCAAATCTTTCATTGGATAGCCTCAACGAGGAAGTAGTTGGCTGAGTGTCACCTTCAGGGACGAACTGTCCTACTTCAGAGACTTGTTCAGCGGAGCCGCTTACTGTCGTCTCTGTTAGGTCCACTTCTAGATTACTTGGCGTTGGCATTGGCGCTGATATCCAACTTAGTGGGTCCTTACTACTATTCTCCACCTGACCGCTGAGATGGGTATAGAAGTACTCAGTTTCAAGGAAATTGCAATTCATGGTGACAAACATTCGGTTGGTTTTAGGGTCAAAGCACCTATACCCCTTTTGGTTTACCCAGTACCCTACGAAGACAAACTTAATCGCACACGAAGAAAGTTTGGTTCGTTCATGTTTTGGGGTATGAACAAAAACAGAGCACCCAAAGACTCGTGGTTCAAGAGTTAAGGGTGGTGGAATTTTAGTGAAGGATGATAGGGCTTGGAGTGGTGTTTGGTGTTTGAGGATACTTGTGGGTAATCTGCTTAATAGGTAGGCTGAGGTGGCAATGGCTTCTGGCCAACAATGTTGCGGGGCTTTTGATTCAATGAGCATAGAGCGGGTCATTTCTAGGAGGGAACGGTTTTTCCTTTCGGCTACACCATTTTGTTCGGGAGTATAGGCACAACTGGTTTGGTGAATCAAACCATTTTCTTGAAAAAATTTAGTCATAGCAGAATTAACAAATTCCCTCCCATTATCTGATCTTAGGATTTTTATAGAGTGCTGGTACTGGGTTTTGATGAGGTTAAAGAAATGTGAAAAATGTGTAAAAACCTTGGATTTTTGTTTCATGAAGTACACCCAAGTCATGCGAGTGCAGTCATCTACAAAAACTAAGTAGTATCTAAGTCCCTGTCCCCCAGTAAAAGGTGCGGACCCCCAAACATCAGAGTGAATTAATGAAAACAGAAAATCAACACGAGTATTATTCAAAGGATAAGAAGTTCGGTGGCTTTTGGCCAAAAAACAGGTTTCATAGTACTCATCATGTTTTGAAACAAAATCGGGAAATAATAATTTTAAGTAACCGATAGACGGATGTCCCAAGCGCCGATGCAAAAGCCAAGCTTTCCTATCGGCTGACCCGTGAGTTAGCATGGCGGTTCCTTTTTGAGCTATCTCGTCTACATAGTACAGTCCATCACGTTCAGTGCCACGTCCAATTATTTCCCCGGTTCGGATATCCTGTAGCAGACAGAAATGTGGTTGCATCAATAAGGTGCAATTTAATTCCTTCGTGACATGACTAATAGACAACAATTTGTGAGACATCGAAGGAATGTAAAGGCAGTTAGATAATTGAAGAGTAGGTGATATTTTCACGGTCCCTGCCCCTTCAACTTTTGTAAACTCCCCATTAGCTGTCTGAATATGGGATTTATGAGGGTTTTGAATCCCTGTAAGATCTGAGGCATCATAAGTTATTGTGTCTGTCGCCCCACAATCAAATATCCATCTATCATATTTCTCATGTTCATTAGACACCTTACATGCAATTCCCAAGTTTTCTAGGGGCTGAAATCTATTCTTACACACAATTTGGGCATTTACAAGAATATCACACAATTTGGGGTCTGATTTGCACGAAATATAAGTTCGGGGGTCATTGGGTAATAAATGGGGTGTATAAGGTAATTTATCTAAATTTTGGGGAAAAAGCGAGAATTTTGTAGAGTTTGGGGATTTTTAATAAAAAATCCTCCAAACCCTACATTACATCCACCCGCCGCCATGTCTTCCTCCATTCTCCCGAATTCCGCTTCGGTCCAGTCCACTATCACCGTTCCTCCAGTGAAATTGGCGGCGCCGGTGTGAGTCGCCGGCTGTGCAGCGCCGGTCGATGCAGTTCCCCTATCGCCGCCCCGAGTTTGTGCGACTTCCCTGTTGCCCTCGGTGGCGGCGTGAGGATATCCTCCTCCATCGCCTTCGACGGCTGCCGCCGCGTGACCTCTGTGGTTCCAGGGTGTGCGATTCGGCGGTGGAGCCCCCAGATTCTTGCCATGTTTCTCCTCCCACCAATCGGGAAATCCGATCAGTTCGAAGCATGATTCTTTTGTGTGTTTCTTCTTTTTGCAATAGGAACAAACAAGCTTGGATTTGTCTTCATCGTTGCTTCGCCGGTTCCAACCACCTCCACCCCGATTGCTGCCGCCCCTCGAGCCACCGCTGGACTGGTTCGATCCTCCTCGGGCAATGAGTCCAGCCCCGATGCCATCCGCAGTGGTTGTGGTTCCTGACTGCAACACTTGAGATCGTGTTTCTTCCTACTTGATCAGATTATACGCAAGATCGACCGAGGGAAGTGGTTCCATTTTAACTATTTCCCTCTTTGTTGATTCGTATTTCCCGTCAATTGGATCCAATTGTCGTGTATTTCCATATCCTCAGGGTACTTCATAGGATTTGTTCGTTTCTGATCTATCAACATCCATAGATCCTGTAGGGTGCTCCATACCTCTTCCAACGATTGATTACCTTGTTTCACCATACCGGCTTTGATGTGCATGTCGTAAATCTGGAGTTTGTCTCCTCCGCTCCCGTAGGTGACTGCCAATGCATCCCATTTGTGTTTGGCAGTCGGTTGTTTCAACACCCGGCTGACCAGCCGCGGTTCGATGTTCTGTGTAAGCCATGTAAACAAGCAATGATCGGCTTGTTGCCATTGCGGGAAGGCTGGATCTGTTCGTGGAGGGGAAGGCGGCACTCCGGTAACGTGAGATACCATTCCCCTGCCACTTATAGTCGTCTTCATCAACACGGCCCATTCGAAGTAATTGTCTCCATTTAACTTACTTCCTCCGGTGTGGAGAGGTTGTGTATCAATTTTGTACACAACTGGTTTTTCTGGTGGGTTTTCTGTGGTTTCTGGTTTGGGTGTTTGAGGTATTATCATGGCAAGACTTTTACTCATGATTTCGGCAATTTGCCGGGCAATTTCATTCGACTGGGATGAACTGGTATTTTGATCAGTTTCTGACATGTTTGGAAGGTTTTCTGCAGGTTTTGGCTAAAGGTCGGGAAAGGTTTTAGGGACGATGATGAAACTTTTCTGAGTCCTGCTCTGGTACCATGTTAAATGGTGCAGAAAACATAATTGAAAGAGAGAATGGTAGAGAACGATAGGTTAGAATGAGATGTTTGTTTCTCTATGTAGAGATCCCTTTAAATAGGGAGTAGAAACATGTACATGGTAAGTTCTATACTAGTTAAACAAATCATTCTATTTTCTGAAATATATTATGTTCATCTTTGATTACAGTAATTGATTCTCCATAGTTAATGCAGAATCAATTCCTTTTCTAACAGTATGTGGCAGTGTAGTTCTTTTTAGAAATTAGTTTTCAGAAACTTTAGGAGAGAGAACCAGCTTCTCGTTAGGAAGACACTGAGAGAAATTGTTTTGAAGGTTGTTTTGATATTTTGGTGATATTTAGTGCGGCACATTCATGGATTAGGAATGGAGTAGGCTTTTATATACATACAAAAATAGATGTATATGTCAATTTTACATTAGTGGATTAAGAATGGAGTAGGAAAAATGGATTAGGAGATCCTTACCGGTCTTGATATAGTTTGATTAGAAAGGAAAATTTTAAACAAAAAATTCAAGATGTCTGCAAATTTGCTAATGTTTTCCTTTTCATTTTTGATTATATCTTAATTCTTAGACCATGTATATTTATACGGTAGTATTTATTTTAATTATGAAACACTTTTCTAATTTGGCACTCAAAAAAGATTTTAACATTCAATTAAATTTTTAAGCTAAAATACTTATAAATTCCAATCATAATACTATCAAATACTCCCTCCATCCATGAATAGGAGTCCTGTTTACTTTTTTTGCACTTGTTTTATAAAAATGATAATAAATAGTTAACGTGTAGAAATGGTAAAGTAAGAGAGAGAATAATGTAGACACTCTCTCTTACTTTACCATTTCTGCACTTTAACTATTTATTATCATTTTTATAAAACAAGTGCAAAAAAGTAAACGGAACTCCTATTCGTGGACGGAGCGAGTAATATATTATACTCCCTCCATCCCGGCATAAGCGAGACGTTTCTATTTAGGCACAAAATTTAGTTAGTGGTGTTTAGTAAATTAAATTATTAATAATAAAGTAAGAGAGAGAGAGTAAAGTAAGAAAGAGAGAAAAAAGTAAGATAGAAGATAAAGTAAGAAAGGGAAAGAGATAATAAAGTAAGAGATATGATAAAATAAGATAGATAAGATAATAAAGTAGGAGAGAGAGGAGTGGGTTGATTGTTGACAAAAAGGAAAACGTCTCGCTTAGATTGGGATGTACCAAAAATGAATACGTCTCACTTAGGCTGGGAACGAGGGAGTACGTTTTTTGTTTATATTTTTATTTTTATTTTGTTTTACATTTTATACTTTTTTTTGTAAAACACTTTTTCCATTAAATACTCAAAGCTAATCATTTTATTCTAAAACTAATAGATGATGTCATGATTAGAGCTTATAAGTATTTTAATTTATATATTTAATTAAAATTTATATTCTTTTTGAGTATTTAAATGTAAGTAAAAAATTGTTAAAAGGAAAAGGATAAAAAATATATAGTACTAGCAAATTTGTATGCAAATTACACTTGTTTGTTTAAAAATGCGGTCGCAAACTTCATCAGCTGTTTTTTTTATCTTAATAATAAAATCTAAACTAAGTACTCCATGATTTTTAAGTTAATACTCCATCCGTCCCATAAAAATATGTTCACTTTCTATTTTTGTCCGTCCACAAAAATATGTGTATTCCATTTTTGGAAAGTTATATCAATTTAACAATGTAGGTCCCACTATCCACTAACTCTACTTTAACTACCATTCACCTCTTCTCTCTTACTTTAGTAATTTTATCTTAATTCCCGTGCTATCTCATCCAGGGACGGAGGGAGTACTTAAGAATTGTAAAGACTAATAGTACGAAAATGATTCCCTACTTTTTCATCTGCGTTTTATTCGATCTGTGTTGAGTTTTAAACACATGTGGTGATGTGATTTTTAAAACTGCAGAGGATCCAGCTCCCAACAACACACCTTCAATCTGACGGCCAGCAATCAGGATCCGCGTTGAGTGCCAGATGGCGGCCATCGGTGGTATCAGGCAAGTGGAACGTGTGGTTGGGCCGAATTAGGATTTGGGCCAGCTATAAAACCAACGGGCTTAACAAATAATTAAGCCCAATGTTTAATGTGGTCCACTATTCAACAATGATGATAGAAACATTGATCGGAAGATGACTATTGTTGTGTTATGGTGCATTCAAAGGAGTTTAGGCAATCGTCCACCAATGAAAATAGTATAAGAGATGTTAGAAGGAGATATTGAACATTTGCAGATTCCTAATTTTCCAACGTATATGGCAAGAAAAGAAGAATAAAGCTGAGCTATAGATTCAAACAGTGGCGAATCCACGTTAGTACAAGGGGGTACGAGTGTAAGAGAGATGGCATGTTCCATAAAAATATAGACGGATGAGATGGCACGAGAATTAAGACAAAATTAGTGCAGTTGGCAACGGAGGGGCAGATCTTGCTGCAATGAGCCTGGGTTCGAATCTCACTGCTGTCGTGTAGTTGCTTCCATCTCTCAGGCACAAGTGTGAGGCCTTGGGAGATGGGCTTCTGGCAGCCAGTGGGTTATGGCCTCTCCCTTAACGGACTACTGCGTATCCTGATTGAACCCCGTCACATACTGTCGGGCAGGAGTGTGGGGGCCACCAAGGCGACGGAATCGCCTTTTTTGCTGCAATGGGCGGATGAGATGGCACGTGAATTAAGACAAAATTGGTAAAGTAAGAGAGATGAGGATAATGGTATGGTAAAGTAAGAGAGATGAGGAGAATGGTAGTTAAAGTAGAGATAGTGGATAGTGTGACCTACATTATTAAATGGATATTACTTTCCAAAAATGGAATGCACATATTTTTGTGGGACAGACGAAAATGGAAAGTGCACATATTTTTATGGGACGGAGGGAGTACTATCCTCCGTCCTATAGAAATAGGTCATATTTTCTTTTTCCGTCCGTACCATAGAAATAGTTCATATCCATTTATGACAATCATTTTTTCCTTCACTTTTATTTTACTACACAATTTCAAAAACTTTTTCATTTTCATATTCCCTCTTACTTTACTAATTACACATTATAACTCGTACCAACTCCAAATGATATTTTTCTATAAGACAGAACAGGTACTTTTACAAGAACAGAAAGAAAGAGTATATAGATAGGACTCATATTGTATTAAGTATAGTCAGGGGCGGAGCCACGATGGGGCCAGGGGGGCCCTTGGGCCCCTCAGCCATTTGGATAATGCCTGTATATAATATATGTATGTTTAACATATTACGTTCTAGTGTAGTTGGTTAGGGTGCCGCCCTTTTATCGGATGGATACTGGATTCGAATATCCCTTGCAAGCATTCTACTTTTTAGTGAACTGTTCCTCTTCTTTGGATTCATATTTTATTAGAATTTTAGTTGATTTTCTCATATTCACTTATATTTAATGGATTTTTTTCCATTAAAATTTTTTATTGATTTTTTAAATAGTAATTTTGTATAAATCATTTTTAAATTGCATCATAAAAATAATTTTTATAATTTAAGAATAGATAATAATTCTTTGATTCTATAAATATTTTAAAATACTATTATATGTTATGAATAATATTAATTTTAATGTGATGCCATTTATATAAAAAAATTCTGAAATACTAGAAAAATAGCTTGGTTCTAATAAATCGTGCTACGCTCTAAAAAATCTGTTTACTAATTATTTTTTTCATCATCCATTTCTCACGTGTGGTTTTTTATATTGTTCGCGTCCGAGTCGTTTCCGTGTTGTTAGCAATTGAACACAATCAACAAATTTAATGGTAATTTGGGCCCCCACCGTAAAATTTCTGGCTCCGCCACCTATAGTACTCTTTCTCAATTATGCCGTATGGAACTGGAGATTCTAAATGATGAATGGGATTTATATTTCATAGTGACAAAAGAAAATTAATGCGACAAGAAATTTCTACGCGGAGATATAAATTTTGATGGATGTGTTTGTAGATTTCACTTCAATTAATTATCGCCATTGACTCATTGACTTCTAGTAAAATACATAAAAATTAATAATCGTTGACTTAGTCTGTCCAAAATGAATAATTCTTGCCAAATCAAATCTCCTTCACATATAGTTGAGCACCAGCAAAATCAGTCGAACTCGGACCGGTTCTGTACAAGATCATTACACCACTTCAGCGATCCAGCTATTTATTATGCGTCTTCGAAATTGAAATGCAGACGCGTCTAATTACTCATTTATTACTCTATTAACTTAGGAAAAGTCTCCCAAACACATGATCCATTCTGTACTTGCTTCTATTTCGAAAATTTAGCCACTCTCAAGTCTCCAAGCAACAATGTCCACAACTATGTTCTTCCTCCTTGCAACACTGCCTCATCTCTCTCATGCTAATTGTAGAATTAGGGTATGAATATGATTCTATTGATTGATGATAAATGTACAGAGATCATATGCTTATATAGGCTACACTATGATACAAGAAAGGTAAACCTAATTTACATTAATGGTTTCCTATTGATTGATGATATACATTAATGGTGTCATATTCATTAATTTACATTAATGAATATGATTCTATTGATTGGTGATAAATGTACAGAGATCATATGCTTATATAGGCTACACTATGATACAAGAAAGGTAAACTTAATTTATATTAATGGTGTCCTATCTTTTATAAATATTCTCCATATCAATTACTCATTATGCTCCTGATTTCTTTCCTACACTCCCCCTCAAGTTAAGTAACGGGGTTTCCGATACTCAACTTGCCTAGTACTTCTCGGAATGACTTCGAGTTCACAGCCTTTGTCAGAATATCCGCCAATTGATCTTCAGATTTGACATATGACATCTCCACCACCTTAGCTTCAATGTTCTCCTTGATGAAGTGCCTATCTACCTCCACATGTTTGGTTCGACCGTGTTGAACCGGATTCTCGGATATACTGATTGCTGCCTTGTTATCACAAAACAACCTACATGGTTGTATAGGTCATAGGTCCAGCTCGGTCATAAGTTTCCTTAGCCACAATATCTCTGTCAATCCACTCTTGATTCCTCGAAATTCTGCCTCTGCACTGGACAGTGCCACCACCTTTTGCTTCTTACTCCTCCATGTCACAAGATTTCCCCCCACAAAGGTAAAATATCCGGCAGTTGATTTTCTGTCATTTGGGTTGCCAGCCCAATCAGTATCAGTGAAACCATGAACTTCCATGTGACCATGTTTCTCAAACATAAGTTTCATGAACTTCCATGTGACAATGTTTCTCAAACATAAGTCCATGTTCGACTGTTCCCTTCAAGTATCGAACTATTCGCAGGACATCCTCTCAATGCTCCTCTTGAGGTGCATGTATAAACTGGCTTACTACTCTCAATGCATAGGCTATGTCCGGCCTCGTGTGAGATAGGTAGATCAATTTTCCGACTAACCTCTGGTATCTCCCCCTGTCTGTCTGTCTTGCACCTTCCTTCAATTGTAGACCATGGTTTTGGATTATGGGGGTATCTGCTGGCTTGCAATCTATCATCCCAACTTCCGCCAATAGATCTAATATATACTTCCTCTGACAGATGAAGATTCCCCTTTTTGACCGAAGCACCTCTATTCCCAGAAAGTACTTGAGCAATCCCAAATCCTTCATCTCAAATTCTCTGAACAAGTTCTTTCTCAACTCGCTGATTTCCTCTTCATCACCTCCTGTAATGATCATGTCATCTACATATATATTCAGACATGTGATCTTACCGTCTTTCTTTTTTAGGAACAAAGTGTGGTCTGAATTGCTCTGCTTATACCCATATTTCTTCATCACTTCAGTGAACCTTCCAAACCAGGCTCGTGGGGACTGTTTCAAGCCGTAAAGTGTCTTCTTCAATTGGCAGACTTCATTGTTCTGGAATTCTTGAGTGAACCCAGGAGGAGGTTCCATGAATACAGGTTTAGGCAATTCACCGTGGAGGAATGCATTGGTCACATCGAACTGATGAAGTGGCCAATCCTTGTTAGCGGTGATGGAAAACAGCACTCTCACAGTGTTAATCTTGGCCACCGGAGAGAATGTTTCAGCATAATCGACGCCATACATCTGAGTGTATCCATTCGCCACGATTCAAGCTTTATATCGTTCTATCGTTCCGTCTGGCCTTCTGTTGATTGTAAACACCCATCTGCATCCAACAGTTCTTGCCCCTTCAGGCAGCTTGTTTTTTACCCACGTGTTATTCTTCATCAAAGTTTTCATTTCGGTGAGCATTGCCTCTTTCCAGTGTTTATGCCTCATTGCCTCTTCGGCCGTTTGTGGGATCTCTTCTTTTTCATATAGTGCGGCCGCAAAAGCCCTTGCCATTTTAGATAGATTCCCTTGCACGAAGTTTGCCACTCCATATCTGCTTTTCTTCCCTATCTTCTCGGGGGAATATCTCTTTGGTGGTATCCCCCTTGTACTTCGGTGTGAGAGTATATACCGTCCAGTGTCTCCATCAATGCCATTCTCCTCTTCTTGAGGTTCTGTTTCAACTGGGTCAGTGGAAATAGGTATAGAAGACTGTTCTGTGTCGGAATTTACCTCGGATATCGTCGGAGGAGGTGCTTGAGTTAGTGGTTGAGACGACTCTTGTGGTAAGACCTGCTCGGCGGTAGTGACAACTGGTTCTGTTGGATCCTCAATCGAAGAGCTTGACAATGACACAACCTAACTTAGATAGTCACTAGTACTACCTGGATCACTCTCCCCCTGGCTACTAAGGTGGGTTTGGTAAAGGAATTCGGTTTCCAAAAATTTGCAGTTCATAGTGGTGATGACCTTTTTGGTTTGGGGATCAAAACATCGATAGTCTTTCTGGTGTAACCCATACCCCACGAAGACACATTTGGTTGCACATGGAGACAATTTGGTTCTTACATGTTTTGGAATATGAACATAGACAGTACACCCAAAGACTTTTGGTGAGAGGTTCAGGTACTCGGGAATTTTGGCAATTTTGGACAAGGTATCAAGGGGTGTTTTCATCCGAATGATTTTTGTGGGGAGTCCATTCATGAGGTAGATAGAGGTAGCAAATGCTTCGGGCCAAAAGGATTTCGGAACTTTGGATTCAATCATCAAGGCTCGGGTCATTTCTAAGATTGTTCTATACTTTCTTTCGGCTACCCCATTTTGTTCGGGTGTATAGAGACAGGAAGTTTGGTGGATGATACCCTTTTCGGTTTAAAATTAGGTCATGGCACTATTCACAAATTCCTTCCCATTATCAGATCGAAGGGTTTTAATAGTAGTGTGGAACTGTGTTTGGATAAGTTTGAAAAAGGATGTAAATCTGTCAAATACTCCGGACTTGTGTTTCAGAAAATAAACCCATGTCATCCTAGTGCAGTCATCAACAAATATCACAAAATATTTAAAACCATTTCCACCCACAATCGGAGCAGGACCCCACACATCAGAATGTATTAAGGAAAATATGGAATTCATTCGAGTATTCGTAGGTTTAAACGACTGTCTGTGGCTCTTGGCCAAAACACAAGTTGGACAAGAAAAATCAACATGAATAGAAAGATTTGGAAAAAGAAGTTTAAAGTAACCCGAGGAGGGGTGTCCTAGTCTTCGATGCCAAAGCCAAGTTTCTTGTTTCGTGGACCCGTGAGCCAGCATCGCACTACCATGTTGAGCTATCTCGTCCATGTAGTAGAGTCCTTGCTTCTCAGTGCCACGCCCAAGAATCCGCCTCGTCTGAATATCCTGCAAGATACAAAAATCAGAATGCATTAGGAGCGTGCAGTTCAATTCCTTCGTGACATGACTAATACACATTAGCCGCTGAGACAAAGTAGGAACATATAGACAATTCTTGAGGCGAAGAGTGGGAGATATCTCAATAGTTCCAGACCCCACAACTGTAATTAGTTCCCCATTGGCAGTTCTAATGTATGATTTATCAACTTCACAGCTTAGATCAACAAAATCATTTTTTTCTGGAGTCATAGTCTCGGTTGCCCCACAGTAAAAAATCTATCCCCTCGTATGTATATCGGTCATTTTATCAACATGGAACGCAGCGGAAATTTTCTCTAGGGGTGCAAACGGATTTTTAGACACATAATCAAATAAAACTAGGGCTGATTTGAAATTTTTATGACTATAGGGCCTTATATGAGATTTTGACTTGCAGCTGGGGTCAATTTCGAATTTAAACGGATCAGGGGGTTCCTTTGTAGTTCTACGGGGTGTATTCTGTAATAATCGAAACTTATGTGGTGGCAATTCTAATTTGGGTAAATAACTAGGGTTTGGTATAAAACCAAACTCTTTACCTCCATTTGCGCCGCCACCCCTTCCGTCTGATCCTCCCGTCGCCTCTGCTCGTCCGGTGAAATTGCCTACCCCCGTATGTTGCCGCCGCCAGGTTGGACCTTCGAGTTCACCGTCGGCCCCTGTCCTCCATTTCCTCCATTAATTCTGGTACCGATTTGCTTCGGTACTCCGTCTTCGTTCACTCCCACGGCTAATTTAGCCTGGGATTGGGGTGCTCTCACCTTCTGCCTCTCTTCCCACCACTCCGGATATCCCAACCTCTTGAAACACGTCTCATACGTGTGTTTCTGCCTGCCATAGTGTGAACACCAGAGTTTTGACGTGTCTTGGCGGTTTCCTGGTCGGCCGGTGGCTGCAGGTCGCGGTGGTTCGTGTCGCGGGGATGCGCGTTGGTTCTGGGCCGAGAACCCGCTCCCGATTCCCCCAGATGATGTGTCCCCGGCGTAATTGCCGACGGTTTCGGTAGGGGGAGACGACGTCAGTGGCATGATATTCCGTCGAGCCGCCTCCGTCTTCACCCATCCATAGGCTGCCTCGACTGATGGGTAGGGGTCTTCTTTGAGGATCTTTTGCTTGATGGAATCATACTCCCGATTCAGTCCGGTCAGAAACTTGAACAACCTCTTTTCGTTCGAATGTGTTCGGTATTGATTGACGCCCTTATCGCAACAAGTGATGGGCTGTTTCTGGCACCGGTCGATGTTAATCCATAGCTCGTTGATTCTCCGGTAATACGTCTCTAAGTCCAGATCTCCTTGTCAGATTGTGATTGTTTTCTCTTCTAGGTCATATATGAGGTACTTGTCCGCCTTGTTCTCAAACGTTATGGCGAGGTTGTCCCACAGAGCTTTCGCCGTAAGGTGATGAGAAAAATCGACTATGATTTCATTTTCGATATTATCGATGATCCATGAAAACACCACTAGATCGTCTTCCTCCCAGTCGTCATAACCCTTGCTCTCGGGTTTTGGGGGATCGTTTCTGATGTGCGAATAGGCCCCTCGGCCTCCGATCTTGACTTTCATAAGCCTCGACCACAATGGGTAGTTCTTTCCATTGAGCTTGAATTCCACGGTGACATTCTTGTTGTTCTTCAGTTTTGCTGGTTGTTCTAGATCGGGTTTGACATCCTCTGTGTCTGACATGTTTTCGATTTTGCAGGGTGGGATACTTTGGTTTGATTTAGGCCGAAGGGTCGAGATTGGTTTGGTCTAGGCCGAAAGGTCGGGATTGGTATATCAGGCTATGATGAAAATTTTCTGAGCCAACGAGCAACTCGAGCCTCCTGATTTTGCAGGGTGGGATACTCATTATGCTCCTGATTTCTTTCCTACACTGATAATCCTCTCTGCACTCCTTCTTCGTGTGGCGTTATTTTCCATATCAATTACTCATTATGCTCGACTCTCAAAACTACACCATCAGAGTGGCTGATGCTTCCCTCAACATCTGCTCTTTCCCCATCTCTTCTACTGATTACCCTTACTTCATCGATGATTCTAGTTGTTATTACATAATCCCAACTTTTTCTGTAATTACAACCTTTAGAAATTTGATGAGCTGCCCCAATCCCTTAAAAAATTCTTCCCTCTTTACCAACATTTCTACTCATTGTTCTCGAATGAATAATAGATATTCATATATAAAGGTTGGACACATGAATGCATCAGAGCGGACTAGATCTGATAGCGATGACATCGTGGGAGTTTCGTGATCTGGAAAATGTACCTACTCTTTCAGAAATCCACCACTCTCTCTTGTATGGATTTGAAATCGATATCTACAGCGACTGCAAACCATGGTCGGGTAAGAATTGTTTTATGCTACTAAATAGTGATATTTCATGATGAACGGGATTTATATTTCATAGTGACAAATGATAGTTAATGCGGCAAGAAATATCTACGCGGAGTAATGGATGTGTTTGTAGATTTCACTTCAATCAACTCTATCATCATTGACTTCAATTTATATACTTAAATCGATGACTTAGTCTGTAACTTTATTTCTTGCCAAATCAAATCTCCTTCACATATATTTGAGCACAGTAAAATCAGTTTTCGTCTAGTAATTTCGGTGAAATGATAGATATTCATAAAATTTGGCACTCTCAAGTCTCCAAGCTACAATGTCCACAACTTTGTTCATCCTCCTTGCCACACTACCTCATCTCTTCTCTTCAGCTACCCTTTCCGCCTCATTACCGATCCCAGCAGTTCCATATACGAACAAACATGCGAACACAATGTCACCTTCGTCTATCTAAACTCTATCAAATACTATGTCAAACACATCTGTAAGTTTGCAACGTTGAAGATGGTTGACAACGAACATGCAAGATCAAGAACAATAGGCTTTTACGTGGTTCGGCGTAAGCCTACGTCCACGGGCGAAACGATGAGACTCTCTTTATTGAACTGATTCGAAACGAGAAGGATTACAAACACACACGCTCTATCTCTCGATTACAAGATGAACTCACACAACTCTTTTGAGAACTATAGGATGAAAAACGCGATTCAACTCTTTAAGCTTCACTTGGTTGCTTCTTTCTTTCTTGTTCATCTTTAATCTATATATACCGCGTAGCCTCGAGCAGTTGAATGATTCACAACAAACTAACTTCTCCCTTGAGTCAGTTACTAACCAACAACGGCTAGTTTACACTTTCTTGAATCAGCTTATGCACTCCAACGGCTCCATGCAGTGAGCGACTCTGTTCAGCTGTGTTTGCTCAGCCAAAACACTAACAAATCCTCCACCTTGGATGATCAAACCAGCACTCGGTCATCCAACGTTTCGCCAATCATACATCATCCTTAAAACCTTCGAACCAGCCCCACCAAGTCTAAGCAGTACCTGAACTTAGAAATTGGCAATGCTTTAGTGAGTGCATCTGCAGCATTGTGATCAGTGCTAACCTTCTCAATCCTAACCTTTCCTTTCTCCACTTCATCCCGTATGAAATGAAGTCTGACATCCATGTGTTTACTACGCTCATGGAAGGTCTGATGCTTCGTTAAACAGATTGCACTGCTGTTGTCACACTTGATAGCAACACTCCCTTGCTTCAGTCCGAAGTCTTCAATGATTCCCTTGAGCCACATGCTCTCCTTTACAGCTTCCGTGAGCGCCATATACTCGGCGTTTGTAGTTGACAAAGCCACCACATGTTGGAGCCCCGACTTCCAACTCACGGCTGCTCCAAACAAAGTAAATATGTAGCCAAACTGTGATCTTCTATTGTCAATATTCGCGGCATAATATGAGTCACAGAACCCCACTAAGGCATCCTCACTGACCCCATTTCTTGCTTTGAACAAAATCCCAAGATCACCATGCCCCTTCAAGTACCTCAATATGCCTTTCAAGGCCAACCAATGCTGCTTTCCTGGGAAGGCCATGTACCTACTTGCCACACTAATTGCATGAGCAATATCTGGTCTGGTGCAGACCATGGTATACATAATGCTCCCCACAATGTTCGCATATGGAATCTGATCCATCTCTTTCTCCTCAGCCTCATTCTTTGGGCTCTGATCTTTGCACAACTTCAACTGCTGTGACATCATAGGATTAGAGACACTCTTGCTGTTTTCGGTCTGGAATTTCTTCACCACTTTGCTGATATAGTTTTCTCGGGATAGCCACAAGGTTCCCTTTCCTCTGTCTCTCACTATATCCATCCCTAAAATCCTCTGAGCTCTGCCCAGATCCTTCACCTCGAAGCCTTCTGCCAGCAGCTTCTTCACTCTGCCCAATTCCTTCAAGTCTGGACCAGAAATGAGAATGTCATCTATATATAATAGTAGATATGTCATGGCTCTTCCATCTCCTCCTCTGAAATACACACAGCTGTCATTCTCAGATTTCTGGAAGCCTATCTTCTTCATATGCTCATCAAACTTTAAGTGCCATTGTCTACTAGCTTGCTTCAATCCATACAAACTCTTCTTCAACAAGCACACTTTATTCTCACTCCCATACACCAAGAAACCCTCTGTTTGTTCCATATATATAGTCTCATCCAATTCCCCATGAAAAAATGCCGTTTTAACAGCAAGCTGCTCCAACTCCCAGTTATTCTGAGCAGCCACTGTAAGTAATCCGAATTGAGGCATGCTTCACCACGGGTGAGAAAACTTCATTGTAATCAACACCTTCTTCTTGTGTGAAACCTCTGGATACAAGCCTAGCCTTGAATCTAATCTTATTCTCAGCCTCCACCTTCTTCTTATACACCCACTTGCAGCTGACCGACCTCTGCACAGCTGGTCTATCCACCAAGATCCATGTCCTATTCTTCATCAGTGACTCTATCTCTTCCATCATGGCCTTCATCCATTGCTTGCTCTCATTTGATGCCATGGCTTCCTTGAAATTTGATGGCTCCGAGTACTCAATCTTTTTTGCAATGCATAGTGCATATAGGACATATTCAGCATCACTATATCTGGTAGATGGCCTTACATTTCTTCTGACTCTATCTCTTGCTAGAACATAGTCTCTCAAGTCGTTTTCTGAGCTATCTTGCTCTGGAATATCTTCTGCAACCTCAGATAATTCCCCAGCTCCAGTAGGCTCTTCACTGATTCTAGCTTCTACCTCCTCCTGAGTCAGTCTTTCTGGTTCAGCCTCCACCTGCTTGGTGTTACCCTCGAGAAATGGCATTCTACTCTCTTCAAACTGAACATCTCGGCTGATAATGATCCTTTGCTTGTTTGGCTCTATGCACCATAACCTATACCCTTTGACTCCCTTCTGATAACCAACCATAACACATCTAAGGGCCCGGGCTTCCAATTTGCTTTGCCTAATGTGAGCATAGGCCATACATCCGAAGACTCTCAAGTTAGAGTAGTCCCCATTTCTGCCATACCATTTGCTATCTGGAGTCTAAAAACCAATAGCAGAGGAGGGACTTCTATTTATCAACACAGCTGCCATAGCTACAGCCTCCCCCCAAAATCTCTTTGGCAAACCCGAGCTAAAAAGCATGCACCTCACCCTCTCCAAGATGGTTCTATTCATTCTCTCGGCTACACCGTTTTGTTGTGGATTACATGGCACGGTTCTATGCCTTCTCATTCCCTTCTCTCTGCAATAAAGATCAAACTCATCACTTAGAAACTCAAGCCCATTATCAGTTCTTAGGTACTTGACTGAGCTTCCCTTTTCAACCTCAACTTCCTTGCACCAATCTTTAAACTTTGAGAAGGTCTCTGATTTTTCTTTCATGATAAAAACCCACAGCTTCCTCGAGTAGTCATCAATAATAGATAGGAAATATCTTCCCCCTCCAATTGTTAATGGAGTTGCTGGACCCCACAGGTCACTGTGGACATACTCAAGTGGAGATGATGAAGTGTGAACTCCCTTTGGATACACCAATTTCTTGCTCTTGCCTAGAATGCACTCTTCACAAGTGCCCAGATCTCCAGATCCATTATCTGGTTGAATCAGCTGTTTCTTGATCAATTCTTTCATTCCTTTCTCACCAAGATGTCCCAGTCTCAAGTGCGGCACTTCCTGAGATCAGCCTTTTGCACAATATTTGCACTACCAGAAAGTACATCAGCTACAAGATAGTACAGGCTGATACTCTTCCTTTCTGCCTTCATAACAATTTCTCCGTCTTTCAAGATTTTCATTACACCACCAGTGGAGGCAAAAGAACAGCCCTTAGCTTCTAACATGCCAAGTGAGATTAGATTCCTTTTTATATCTGGAATGTACCTGATTTTAGTGAGCAATCTCCTCTTTCCATCATGCATCTTGAACATTATGCTTCCAATTCCCTCAATGCTGCAGATCTGGTTATTTCCCAGCAACACTGAACCCTTACTCTCAGACAGATCAGTAAACCAGTGTCTTACATGACACATGTGCAGGATGCACCCAGAATCCATTATCCAAGGACCCCCTTCATCATTTTCTGTCACATTTAGAGCCTGAGGAATCTCCATTTCCTCCACACAATCTGTTGTTGCTGTCTGCTCAGCCTGCTTCTTCTTCCATGAGAAGCAATTCTTCTTCAAGTGACCGGGCTTCTTGCAATAATGACATGATCTTGTCTTCTTCTCGGTTTCTTGGCCTCCCTTTTGATATTGAGGCTGCTTGAATCCAGTGGACCTTTTCTTGAATTGTTTCTTCCCCTTGAAACCCTTTATATTCAAGCTTTCTGCCATAGGATCCACTGTCTTGATCCCATGTTTCTGAAGTTCCTTGCATCTCAGAGCAGATTGAACTTCCTCAAGAGAGATAGTAGCTTTCCTCCCATAGAGCATCGCATCCTTTAGTTGCTCATAGGGCTTGAGTTGATTCGCCAAAGACTTTGTCATGTACAGAGATTCCAGCTTAGACCAGACGCCTGCTGCAGTCGTCTCCTTCGCAACTTCTCTGAGAACCTTATCACCAAGGCTCAAGATTATAGCACTGTGGGCTCTCTCGTACATCTCATCTTTCTTGGCTACTTCCTTCGGATCAGCAGGATCCTCCTTCGTATCTCGATCCTTCAATGCTTCGGCGAGACCTTGTTGAACAAGCATCGCCCTCATCTTCAACCTCCATAACCCAAAATCATTCTTTCCCGAAAACTTCTCCGCTTCGAATCTTGAAATCGCCATCTTCAAACTTCGCTTCCCACAGACGGCGCCACGTTGTAAGTTTGCAACGTTGAAGATGGTTGACAACGAACATGCAAGATCAAGAACAATAGGGTTTTACGTGGTTCGGCGTAAGCCTACGTCCACGGGCGAAACGATGAGACTCTCTTTATTGAACTGATTCAAAACGAGAAGGATTACAAACACACACGCTCTATCTCTCGATTACAAGATGAACTCACACAACTCTTTTGAGAACTATAGGATGAAAAACGCGATTCAACTCTTTAAGCCTCACTTGGTTGCTTCTTTCTTTCTTGTTCATCTTTAATCTATATATACCGCGTAGCCTCGAGCAGTTGAATGATTCACAACAAACTAACTTCTCCCTTGAGTCAGTTACTAACCAACAACGGCTAGTTTACACTTTCTTGAATCAGCTTATGCACTCCAACGGCTCCTTGCAGTGAGCGACTCTGTTCAGCTGTGTTTGCTCAGCCAAAACACTAACAACATCAACTATGATTCCTCCACCATTAGGTGGCTGATGCTTCCATAAACAATGATACAATCTGCTGTTTCCCTATCACGTACTCCAATTTCTACCGATCGTTCTTCTTCTCCATACTATTTTCTTTATCGCTTTGAAGAATTTGTGTCAGCTAAGTTGATTAGCTGCCCCAATCCGTTGAGCAGTTCTTCCCTCTTTTCACATTGTGATACGGTGATCCCTCTCGACCAAACGGGACCGACTAGTGTCACCGGAGGGGAGGACGAGTCGGGGGAGTCATCGGTCCCGGAGCGGAATTATGAGACGGTGGAGCAGGGGAGGCCGTCGCCGAGGGAAAGACGGGAGCAGAGGAAGTCGCCCCGGCGAGCCAAGGCGCCGGTGAGGTTCGGGGACTACGTTCCCAAGTAGGACGTGCGAAAGGCTTCGTAGATTATGATTCTTTACGTTTATGTTTTCTTTATTTTCTGGTTTTGTTTTATTTTATTGTTAGAATAATTGGGTCGAGCGAATTATATGCTCCGAGTCGGGTTTTCTTTGTTGGTTCTTTCCCGGCCCGTAAGTCGAACCAACCCTAGGGTCCTTAGATTATAAATAGGCGCTGAAATTAATAAAGGAGATGAGAAAATTTCGCCTATTTCTTCTTGATATTTTTCGTTAATTGCAAACCCTAGTTGTTGTCGGGATTTTGCCTCCCGGAACTTCTAACACTCGATCGCTGCATCACGTTAGGGAGTTTTTTCCTTAACAAATTGGTGCTTTCACTGAACTCATGGACCTAGTCACGTCTGATGCAGTTCGTACGGAGGGGTTGCCGGTGACCCGGTTCCCTGCTTCACCGGTTAGCGCGGGGTTTCCGTCAGGGACAGTCATCCCTAGGCCGGATGCAGTGGCCACGATGTTTGAACACGTGTTGGCCTCCTTGGCGCGTTTTGAGTCGCGGATGGACGATTTTGATCGTCAGTTGGTGCCGCCACGATCGGACCAGGCGCATACCCACGGTCTGCCCTCACATTGGTTTACCGATGCCTTGCCTCGCTCGGTTCCGCCGGCTATCCCTACTCAAGCGGTTGTGACGGCTATCCCAAATACGCAAGGCTTGCGTGCGGGGACTCAGCCATGGGTTCCGCCAGGGACATGTGCGAGTTTCTCTTCGATCAATTCCGTGCCGATTTCGGGGGCAGTATCGGGCCCGGTGGAGGCTTTGGGGACAGGTTCGGACCCCGGAGCAGGTTGGGCATCGTCGTGGGAGCCGCCAGGTACCCGCCTTGGGTTCAATCGCCCGGCGCCGCGCCAGCCTACTTCGTGGGATAATCCGGCTTGGCATAATCACGGGGGTCACTGTGCATGGGAGGAACCGCGAGATGTGAAGATGAAGCCGCCACGTTTCGGTGGTTCTGACGCGGTGAATTGGATTGCGCGGATTCAATATTATGTTGATCATCTAATGATGCCCGAAGCATATCGCCTGCACTATGTGGTTATGCTCTTCGACGGTCCAGCGGCAGAATGGGTATTCAACTATCGGGCCAGCAACCCGGTTGCTCTCTGGGCCGATTTCTTGGAGGATGTGCGGCGTCGTTTTGATCCGCAGTGTTTTGAGGATTACCTGGGCTTGATAGCGAAACTGGTCCAGACAGGGACGCTAGCTGAGTATAATGCGATGTTCGAATCAATGAGGAATCGGATACCCAATGTCCCCGAGTCCACGTTCTTGCCTATTTATGTAGCGGGTCTTCAACAACCAGTGCGGAGCCAGGTTAAACATCAGCATCCGCGTTCGGTGGCGGCCGCGATGGCTCTCGCAATCGAGTTTGATGGCAGCACCGGCAAACCCACACCCCCATCCGGCCCACAACGTCGCCAATGGCCCCCCAGGGACCAGAAAGTTCCCCCCTCGGCTGGGCCACAGCAGCCGGTTCAGGCCCAGACGGCAACGAGGCCGGTTTATGCCAGGGGGCCGGAATATTCGAAGCTACCAGTGATCCATCTTACACCGGCTCAGCGAGCAGATCGCACCCGTCGTGGGGTATGTATTTATTGCGAAGAGAAGTGGGGTCCTTCTCATGCGTGTAAGCGGCCCTTCTTGGCCTATATGGGTGGTGACGCTGAGGACGAGGCAGAGGATCCGATTTTCACGGAAGACCCACCGGAACAGCAGGAGGTGATAACAGCTGATCTTTCGCACATCTATGCGCTAGACGGCAGACAGCGACCGGAGGTGATGGAACTGCGGGGCACTATCGGAGCTGAGCCGGTGGTTGTCCTCGTTGATACAGGCAGCTCTCATGATTTCTTGCACCCCAGAATCGCGCAGAAGCTCGCGCTACCGCTAACGGCGGTTAAGCCCTTTCGTGTGTATGTTGGTAATGGGGCGTCGTTGGTATGTTCGCATGTGAGCTTACGAACCCGGGTGGTGATCCAATCGCACGTGTTCTTGATCAATTTGCACGTCCTTCCGATCCATGGTCCGGACGTGATTCTTGGCTTGGCTTGGCTAAAGTCTATGCGACGTGTGACTAGTGATTTTGTCGATGGAACCCTGGAGTTTGTGCGGGATGGCGTGCCCATTTGTTTGAAGGTGACCCCACCGATCTCCCGGCAGGTCACAATGAAGACCGCCGCCAGCCTGTTGTCGTTGCGAGGGGAAGCGGAGATGTTCGAGTTAGTAGCGGTGCCCCGCACGGAGGACCGAGAGGCGGTCACGGCCGAGGCGGCATTCCCGGCCAACTTGGACCCTATGGTCTTGTCCGTTTTGCGTTCACATGAGGATGTGTTTCGTGCCCCGACAGGCGTGCCACCAACCCGCCCGTTCGACCACCGCATTCATTTACTTCCGAACTCCAAACCGATTAGTGTGCGTCCATATCGCTACCCATATTTCCAGAAGAATGAAATCGAACGACAGGTGAAGGAGATGCTAGCCTCGGGCATTATACGGCCTAGCCAGAGCCCGTTCTCTTCTCCTGTGTTGCTTATTAGAAAAAAGGATGGGACGTTTAGATTCTGTATTGACTACAGAGCATTGAACACAGCAACGGTGCCTGATCACTTCCCTATACCTACCGCGGATGAGTTATTTGACGAGCTGGGGGCGGCCCGTTTTTTCACAAAATTAGATCTACGCTCAGGGTACCATCAGATCAGGATGCACACGGATGACGTTTTCAAAACGGCCTTTCGAACTCACGACGACCATTTTGAGTTCCTCGTCATGCCGTTCGGTTTGACTAATGCTCCGTCGACATTCCAGTCGGCCATGAATGCCATCTTTAGACCACTGCTGCGCACCTTTTTTATCGTATTCTTCAACGACATCTTGGTCTATAGCCCGACGCTGGAATCTCACGTGCGCCACATGCACGAGGTCCTCACCATTCTGAAGTCTAATCGGTTCTTTGTTAAACTATCCAAATGTGTTTTCTGCAGCACCACAGTAGACTATTTGGGGCATCTAATTGCGGAGGGACAATTGAGAGCCGACCCGGAGAAAATTACCGCCATGGTCGCGTGGCCGACGCCGTCCACGATTAAGCAGCTGAGAGGGTTCTTGGGGCTTACGGGTTATTATCAGAGGTTTATCGCGCATTATGCGACCCTAGCTGCCCCTTTGACGGAACTATTGAAGAAGGACGCTTTCGTCTAGTCCCCCGCGGCGGAAGAGAGTTTTCTGGCTCTTAAAGCAGCTATGACATCGGCTCCCATATTGCGGTTGTCGGATTTCTCCAAACAATTCTATATTGAGGCGGACACGTCGGATTTCGGGGTGGGCGCGGTCCTCCTCCAAGAGAGAAGGCCCCTGGCTTACTTTAGCAAGAAACTGGGGCCGCGACGCCGGATGTCTTCCACATATCATAAGGAATTGTACGCCATTGTGGAGGCAGTTCAGAAGTGGCGCCAGTATTTATTGGGGCGCGAGTTTGTGATCCGCAGTGATCAGAAGAGTTTGAGAGAATTATTGCAGCAGGTTATTCAGACCCCGGATCAGCAATTCTATGCCCGGAAGTTGATGGGCTATAAGTTTCGGATAGAATACAAGACGGGGGCGTCAAACACGGGTGCGGATGCACTGTCCCGTCGCGACATGGACCCAGACGGGGCCGAGACCGAGCGTGCGCAGGCGGAGGCGACGCTGCGGGCGCTGGCGGCCCATCCGGTCCCGAACATTTTCGAGCTCCTGTTGGCAGAGGTTGACTCCTTGAAGGAATTGTCGGAGTTGAGGGTGCTAATTGAAACGGGCAAGGCGGCCGATCACTTATCGTTTGTCGCGGGCCTAATTTATCATGGTCGTCGCGTCTACGTAGGGGCCGAATCTGCGGCAAGGATGCCCCGATCGCCGAGCATCATTCTACCCTGCAAGCGGGCCACCTGGGGGTCGATAGGACATTTCGGCGACTGGCTGCCCAGTTTTATTGGAAAGGCATGCGGAATGACGTGAAGGAGTTCGTGGAGGCCTGTGTGGAGTGTCAAATGACTAAGTATTCGACACAGAAGCCGGCAGGATTGCTGCAACCGTTACCTATTCCTTCGCAGGTTTGGGAGGACGTGTCGATGGACTTTGTGACCTGCCTACCGCAGTCTCGGGGTTTTACGACGATCATGGTGGTGGTTGATAGGTTGACCAAGTATGCGCATTTCGCCCCACTGCCGCCACATTTTAATGCTCTGCGTGTGGCGAACCTTTTCATCGACACGGTGGTGAAACATCATGGTTTCCCGAAAACCTTGGTGTCGGACAGGGATTCAGTGTTCTTAAATGATGTGTGGGAAGATATGTTGCGTTTGAGCGGTACCAAGCTACATTTCACTACGGCGTATCACCCTCAGTCTGACGGCCAGACAGAGGTTCGGAATCGTGGTCTGGAGCAGTATTTACGGGCGTTCGTGGCGGATAAACCAAACAAATAGGTGAACTTCTTGCCCTGGGCAGAGTTGTCGTTGAATTGTTTCTTCCACGAGGGGTTTGGGACGTCGCCGTTCAAGGCCTTGTATGGTCGGGATCCTCCTCCGTTGGTGGCGGCCGAACCGTCGCGTTCCACTCCGCCTGATGTGGCGTCACTTATCAGACAGCGAGGAGAGTTGATTGTGGCCTTGCGTGCGAATCTGGAGAGGGCCCAACAGCGTATGCGCGACGCAGCTAATAAGCATCGGCGCCATGTCGAATTTGTGGTTGGGGACTTGGTCCTGTTGAAACTGCAGCAGTATCGCCAGTTCTCGGTAGCAAGACCTCTATCATCCAAGCTGGCGCATAGGTTCTTTGGGCCTTACGAGGTGATTGAACGTATTGGTCAGGTTGCCTACCGTCTGAAATTGCCGGAGGGAAGTCGCGTGCATAACGTGTTTCATGTTAGTTTGCTTCGTCCGTACGTGCAGGCTGGGTCTTCGGGGACCGTGGAATTGCCGCCGGTATTTGCAAGGGGTAGGCCAGTTTCACGTCCTTTGAAGTGGGTAGGGACCCGCACGGTATGGCGAGATGGGGCGGCGGTGGAGGAGGCGTTAATCAAGTGGGATGATGACAATGGGGAAAATCCTACGTGGGAGCCGCTGGTGGTTGTTCGTCGCCGCTTTCCCCACCTCATCCTTGAGGCCAAGGATGTTCTTATCGAGGGGGGAGTTGATACGGTTATCCCTCTCGACCAAACGGGACCGACCAGTGTCACCGGAGGGGAGGACGAGTCGGGGGAGTCATCGGTCCCGGAGCGGAATTATGAGACGGTGGAGCAGGGGAGGCCGTCGCCGAGGGAAAGGCGGGAGCAGAGGAAGTCGGCCCGGCGAGCCAAGGCGCCGGTGAGGTTCGGGGACTACGTTCCCAAGTAGGACGTGCGAAAGGCTTCGTAGATTAGGATTCTTTACGTTTATGTTTTCTTTATTTTCTGGTTTTGTTTTATTTTATTGTTAGAATAATTGGGTCGAGCGAATTTTAAGCTCCGAGTCGGGTTTTCTTTGTTGGTTCTTTCCCGGCCCGTAAGTCGAACCAACCCTAGGGTCCTTAGATTATAAATAGGCGCTGAAATTAATAAAGGAGATGAGAAAATTTCGCCTATTTCTTCTTGTTATTTTTCGTTAATTGCAAACCCTAGTTGTTGTCGGGATTTCGCCTCCCGGAACTTCTAACACTCGATCGCTGCATCACGTTAGGGAGTTTTTTCCTTAACACATTGTCACTTTAATTTAGATATGTACATGCTGGGCATATCATGGCCTCAGAGGTACCACATATGTGTAAAATAGATCTAATAGTCTTGACACAATAATGTTTCGAGGTTTCGAGTACCACATTGTAAATTTTATGTGGCCGGGTTTCGAGGATTTCACTAATGTTTCACTTTCGCAAATCCACCAAACTTTCTTGTATGGATTTCAACTCCACTTCTGTGCTAGATGCAGTGAACAATCCATATGGGGTAAGGAAGCTAATCTTGTTAATTAAAATACTCCCTCCGTCCCACAAAAGATGTCACACTTGTAGGACGACACATGATTTTAGGAGGTTTTGTTTTGTTTGTTAAATGAAGAGGGAAAATATAATATTTATATTAATGTGAGAGTTAACTTTTTCTAAAAATGAAAATGTGACATCTTTTCTGGGATAAACTAAAAAGGAAAGTGTGATAACTATTATGGGACGGAAGGAGTATATAATTTCATCACTGTTCATCTTTGCTATCTGATTCTGTAAAATGCAGGGAAACTCTTACATCACTCTTTAGGACCTACGCGTAAGGATTTGTACTTTGAATTTCCAATTTCTAACAATATTTTCACTAACTGCCTCTCTTCATAATTAACTATTACTATAATTTATATGTAGGCTATCTCCTTATTCCTCTTGCCATTCTAGGTGCTACTTTCTTTTTGGTCTTCTTTCTTTATTCAATCAAGAATCATTAATATTTTTTATAAGATTACGAGAGATATAAATCTAATCTTGTCAAAGAAATTCCAGTTTTCATAATTGCAGGGGTAAGCCTTCTTGTGACAATCATCATCGGAATTGCAGGTGTATTAGCACTACCATTTACTCCTACTTACCTTTTGGAAAATATACACTACGATACAGTAAGAAATCTTCAATTTCATTTCTCTTTTTTGTCTCTCTTAATCACTCAAATTTTCCCCTTTTTTTTTAATTCGCAGGCCACGACGATCAGACTATGCTAGAAGCAACTAATCACATTGTATTCATTGGTACGCTCTTTAAATTTGAGTTGTAGTTACTATATTAATTGAATTCTAATTTATATAAGTCCATCTACTGATCTACCCAATGCAACATAGTAGTTTAGTGAGATGACTTTGATTATCTCTTGTTAATCATGTTATTTTTTGTATTTATTTATTCTGTTTTTCTATGTATGTATGCAGCATTTTTCGCGGGTTGTTTTGCAATTATAGGTGAGCTCTTAATTTATAAATGTCTAACAATGGATAAGATAAAATTGTTAATTTTGTCTCCTGTAGTTTGTTTTACCACAGCACTAAACCCCCTTCTCATAATAATCATCGGAGTTGGAGTTGGAGTTGTATTGCCACTCTTCTTTATTGCCAACTACAACTGTAAGAAGCTATAAATTCATTTCTCTTTCAATAGGGATTAATCTATTATCGCCCATTATACGCTTTAATTCTATTTTTTCTTTTTCCATATATATGGCGTAATTCTAGGGGACACTTATATGGTATACGACCTCACGGCCCTCGTTTTACATGTAAGTGGAATCACCATTTCAATATTATAATTTGCATCAGTTTTTTTTGGCTTGTTATAAATGCATTCGTGTTCATTTTCCAGCCATCATCATTGGAGTCATCAGGACACCAAGGATAATCATATGTCCTTTCGTATTCTGGGTTTTGATCTATAAATTCCAGAAAAGGCGTTTGTCCTCATTCGAGGGAGTAGAGTCATTCCTACAAAGTGATAACAAACTCATGCCAATAAGGTACTCCTACTCAGACATAAAGAAGATGATACACGGTTACTTGATGATTGTATTAGAGCATCAGCAGTGGCGCGGAATTCCCGGCGGAATTCCACACGGAATTATCAAAAACACCTCCTGCCACGTCATACGGACTTCCCATTGCACTGCAACGTCATAAGGACTTTCCACTGCACAGTGGCGGACATCCCCAAGGACTTCCCGAAGGACTTCCCACAATTTAAAAAACCACAAATTCACAAATTAAACAATTTACGGAATTAAAATTTCGACACAAATAGGGAAAAAAATTCCATTAAATAAAAAAAAAGAAAAGTACATTTCACCAAATTAAAAAAAAAATTTCAATAATTAAAAACTACATCAAAGACGACACCTCCGCTGCCATACTTCATCAATAATATCGTTCTGGAGCCGAACATGAGCTTGTCTTTGGCGCATGTCGGTAAATGCACGGACTCGATCGACATCGTCATGGTGTATCCCCATGCTTACACTGCTAGTGGCCACGCCGTGGCTTGGGTCCAATCAGCCAGTGCTGGACCTTCATCTTCGACAATCATGTTGTGCATGATAATACATGCGTACATGATGTCGGCGACGCTGTCAACATACCACAGCCGTGTTGGACCCTTCACTGCCGCCCATCAAGCCTGGAGCACACCAAATGCACGTTCCACATCTTTGCTCGCTGCCTCCTGGCGACCCGCAAAATATATCTTCTTTTCATCTGCTGGACATCTGATCGTGTTCACAAAGACGTGCCACATAGGGTATATCCCATCCGCCAAATAATAGCCCATATTGTACTGGTTGCCGTTGGTGACGAAGTTGACGGCCGGACCAATGCCCATGCACTGCTCGTTGAAAAGAGGCGACGACTGGAGAACGTTGATGTCGTTGTTAGACCCGGCTACTCCAAAATAGGCATGCCAAATCCACAGCCAGTAGTCAGCTACCGCTTCAAGGATCATCGTGGGATTCTTGGCTTGAAACCAGTAGTGTACATCCATTTCCAAGCAGCGGGGCAGTTCTTCCATTCCCAGTGCATACAATCTATGCTGCCTAACATCCCCGGAAACCCGTGCTGATTATCGTGCATATCCAGCAGAGCCTGACAATCTTCGGGGGTAGGCCTCCGAAGATACCTATCCCCGAATATCTCCCTAACGCCCTGACAAAAATACTTCAAGCAATCGCGGGCTGTCGTCTCACCGATGTGGAGGTAATCGTCTAACAAGTCGGTCGCGCCTCCATATGCCAGCTGCCTGATTGCGATAGTGCACTTCTGAATCGGCGTGTGGCCGGGTTTACCAGCCGCATCCTCCCACACCCTGAAATACCCGTATCGACGGTTCTCTCCAAACCATGGCTCCTGCGCAAAGTAATCCTCGTACAACCGAGCGTGGGCAGCAAGGTGGTCTCGGGGTATTATAGTTCGACGATGGATGGGTCGAGGTACTGCCGGTGCCAAGGCCGCTTGTTCCTCCCTCTCCGGTGATTCCCGCACACGCGCATGAATCAGACGCATCATGTGTTCATAATGCCCACCACTACCACTACCACTACCACTACCAGCCATTCCAGATATATAAAAGAAATGTAGAGAGAGAAACTTGTTAAAACAAGTGGTGCGAATGAAATGCAGTTCAACGAGCCGTATATATAGAAATTTTTTTTAAAAATTAATGTAATAAACGGGAATTCCACGCGGACGTCCTTGGGAGTCAACGCAATGGTGGGCGTCTGCACGCCCGTCACGACGGAATTCTGCGTAACGTCGCAGAACTGCGGTGTCCTCAGTGGAATTCCGTATCCGTGCATACCATGCACAATGGAGAAGTATGCCACGGAATTCCGACGGGACGGGCGCCATTGCTGATGCTTTTAGTGGGTAATTATTTGAAGTTTGTGGGGGAGTTATTTGAAGTTAGTGGGGAGTTAATGGGTGGTTACATAGTTATTATTGTAGTTAATAGTAATTATTATCTTTATTTCCTTAGTAGTATGTATAGGTCCCTTAAGGTTTTAGAGATTATGAAATATTAAGTTTAGATTAAAGAGGGTATTTTACCGTATGGCCTCGTCAGAGGATTGGCCTCATTAGAGAATTATTGTTGACTGTTTCAGTTTGTATTTCTATATCCTATCACGTTTCAGTTCGTGTGTATAACTTATCATGGCCGTCTTTCACTCCGTATCAAATGGTGCGGTGAACGTGGAATGCATGCAGCTCAACGGATCGGAGAAGACGGTGGAAACCTTGCACACCAAGTCTGAAAAAACTCACTACCCCGGCCTCTTGTTGGCAGACTGAATTCGATGCCCTTGTGCAGGAGCTTCTGGTTCGTTACTCGTCACCTTCCAAACCCCACAACATTTCCCAGCACAAGTCACAAGCTGCGACCGACCATCCAACCAACACGACTGAAAAGAACTCAACCATCCTGCACACTGCGCCACATCCTCCCATGCATCTATCCTACATCTCATTGCCAAACACATCAGACCAGAACACACCACAACTGCCTATGCATCCATCTTCTGTCTCATTCCTAGACAAATCAGACCCCCTTTTAGCCAACCCCATGGTTCAGCCTCCTTTTTCTACACCAACAACAAAGCCTGTGGTGATTACTCCGCCACCCCGAAGTCACACTTGTGGAGAGACTCCACCCACATCTACACCTCCAGATGGAAATGCATTGCTTCGCTCGGTGCAGGCTATCACCGAGCGCATTCTGCGACGTCTTGACGCACAGATTTCTGCACCTGCATTCACGCCCCTACCTTTGCCCATTGAGATTTCAACAGACGAGACAGCGAGCGTCCCTGCAACCCTGTTGTCTCCAGATATGGCACCAACATCTCCGTTCCATTCCAGCCCTTCGCCACCACCAGTACCATAGTTTACGATAGCCCTTGTGTCTTCCGACGTGGGGCCACCGCTTCTGCCCCTGTGCAGCACTCTGGCATCGCCACAAGCACATCCAATAATCTTTTTAAGTGGAGTTGCAAAAGCCGTGAATGTGACAGAAGTAAAGAAGGTCTCAGGTCCAAAAGGGTTTACTAAACGTTCTGGTGTGACATTTTCTCCAATCCACCTTCCTTTGGCTACGACTAGAGTTGACAAAACTCATAACTTATGGGATATAGAGACTGGTGAAGAATCACTTTTCCATGAAGGTCAAGACATGAGTATGTACGGATTATCTTTCCCTTATGACGGCTCCTTAGAAGGCTTTGTTTGGTTCGATGCACAACCTTTAAATGTTCAGGGATTTTTCACATTTGTTCATGTCCTCAAGCTTGAGTGTGAGCCGCCTCCTAATAAGAAATCATGTTTAGGTTTCAATCCCAGCCTTTAGGACAAGGCTGTTTCCGCCGAGTGTGCTATTGATACACGGTTACTTGATGATTGTATTAATGGGTAATTATTTGAAGTTAGTGGGGGAGTTATTTGAAGTTAGTGGGGAGTTAATGAGTGGTTACATAGTTATTATTGTAGTTAATAGTAATTATTATCTTTATTTCCTTAGCAGTATGTATAGGTTCCATAAGATTTTAGAGATTATGAAATATTAAGTTTAGATTAAGGACGACATTTTACAGTAGGGCCTCGTTAGAGGATTATTGTTGTTCATTTCAGTTTGTATTTCTATTTTCTATCATATTTCAGTTCGTGTGTATAACTTATCATGGCCGTCTTTCACTACGTATCAGAAGATGACTAAGAATTTTGAAGATAAACTTGGCCAAGGAGGCTACGGTTCTGTTTACTAGGGAAAGCTTCGAAGTGGCAATCTTGTAGAAGTCAAATTGCTTAGAAACTCCGGAGCAAACGGGAAAGACTTCATCAACGAAATGGCAACTATAGGAAGGATCCATCATGTAAATGTAGTCCAACTTGTTGGATATCGTGCTGAAAGATCAAAGCGCGCCCTTATTTTTTATTTCATGCAAAATGGTTCCCTTGATAAGTATGTCTTCAATCGAGAAAAAGCATCTTCATTGGGTTGGGAAATGAAATTTAAAATTGCAGTTGAAGTGGCTCGGGGGATCAGGTATTTGCACCATGGTTGTGACATCCAGATCTTGCACTTTGACATCAAACCTCACAATATTCTTCTTGATGATAAGTTCGTCCCAAAAATATCTGATTTCGGGATGGCAAAATTATGCGCTGCAAACAAGGAGGCAGTGACATTGACGACTGCAGAGGAGCCATTGGGTATGTTGCTCCTGAACTTATCAGTAGAAGCATTGGCGCAGTGTCTTACAAGGCTGATGTGCATATTTTTGGGAGTTGTTGATGGAAATGTTAAACTTAAACGAAGACTTGACAAGGAACAATGATGAATCTAGTAAGCATTTTCCAAATTGGATATACGACCACTTGAACCAAGGAAAGGACAATGACATTGGATATGTTAATGAAAATGATGATAGAAACATTGGTCGGAAGATGACTATTGTTGCGTTATGGTGCATACAAATGAGTCTAGACAATCGTCCATCAATGAATAAAGTATTGGAGATGTTAGAAGGGGATGTCGAACATATGCAGATTCCAAATTATCTATCGTTTATGATAGGAAATGTAACATCCCAAAAATTTGTGATGTTTATTTAATAAGTTGATTTGAAATTTCAATTATGAAACTTTTGTTTCTATGCGATTAAGTGAATTATGTGAAATAATTGTCGTGGGTGATGTGGAATGAAGTGGTTGATATTTTTATATTTTCCAATGTGGGGAAATAATTTAATAGGATCATGCATATATTTTTCCGAATCAATTCATTGGAATTTTCGGCCCTTCCTAAATTTTGGAAATAGTATTGCATTTCTTGGATTTAATTAATTATTTTGGGATATTTATCCAAATTAAATCCAAACCAAATTATCCCTAATTTGTACAACATGGAATCCGAACTCTAACCTTGTCACGCCCGTATTTTCTAAGGATAGAAAACACGGTTGATCGCGACTAGGGGAGGGTTAAAGAAGCGGGGAAGAAAGGGGAAATCAACACAACTCAACCATAGCCCGAAACAAATGGGAATAGCTCGAATAAAATCAGAGTATCTCAACAATCAACAACTCTAAAGAAACAATATTTAGCAGAAGCATTTCGAGAGTAGAATAATGCTATGTATGAAGACACAACATATTCTAGACATTTGATAGACATTCTTCACTTTTGTGCTCAACACCCACCGCGCTCGTCACTGCTCAACCTGCATATTTTTTTAAAAAGAAATGCAGGGCTGAGTACTTGATGCACTCAGTGGACTCATGCCGAAAACATTTTATAAAAAGTATTTATCATGCCACCATTGAGTGACCTTGGGGTTTTAACTTTAGAAATCGCCCAAGACACTAAAATAATTTCCATTGTAAAAACTCGGTTGATCAACCATTTTCCCATAGCTATCTCCCATATCTGATCCATTGATGACAAGGAACGTGGCCACATTCCAAGTCACTAGACCGGCAGACCCAAAAGACGGCTCACGATCTCCATAGGTGTACACTAGCCTGAATAGGGACTCACTCCCTAGACAGACCCGAATTCGATTATCCATTGATGGCAAAAGCCACATCAGATAGGTTCCATAGAATAAAACAAAACACGGCATGACAAATATTCACATCATTTTCACATAAAAATATACTTAGGGCATAACCCTTATTTAAAAAGAAAGCCCACCTCGTTTGCTTAAGTCCTTAATTCGAAATTATTTCCCTTCCCTTGATATCACGTCTCGCTTGCAAGGAATCACCTTTAGCATTTAAATAACACATAAATCAACACAATGAATCAAGTAAATAAATAAGATGCATGCACCCTAATTAAAATCGTTTATCTCGTTTCTCGGTTTTTGATTATTCAGCGGCCGTCTAAAGTTCCTCCGTTGGCTCCTGGTATTTCCACCACGATGTCGGAATAAATTCCCATAAATTATACAAGCGCATAACTAAATTATCGCAACTATTTCCCTTGGCAATTATATTTATTTCGTACTTTGAATTATTCCGAGAATTAAATAAATAATTTCCTAGGATTAAATTATCTGCCCAAGGATTTAATTAGAAGGCCCAAGACTTATTTCCCCACCTTATATCTTCAATTAAAATTTTAAAGCCCAACAAAAATTTAATTAGAGCCCAACTAACCACCACATTCCATTTTAATTTAATAGGCCCACTTTCTAAAAACAAAGGAGAGGCCCAATTTCACTCCCACCATCTCCACGCCATCTCTCCTCTCTCCCTATTTCTCTCTCTCTCTCTTCGACCAAGTTGAAGATTTCAGAATCCGTCGGCTTCTTCCTTGATTTCGCCGGAGTCGTCAGTCGTCTTCAACGTCCGGCCACTGCCGTCAATCCACCGGAAGAGGACGCTGCTGTCTCGCCGGGAGAACGCTGTTGTCGCTGCCGCCGTCGTCCCTCCGTCGTTCGCCGTCGCACGCCGTCGCTGCTGTCTCACCGGGATGACGCGACGCCGCTGCTGTCAGCAGCGTCCGTCGGTCAGTCTCCGCCACTTCGTTGCCCCGATTTACCCATTAAAGGTTCGTTCTTGATTTAGTTATGTCGGGTTCATGATTCGGATTGCTTTGATTCAAAATTTGGTTGGGTATTATGTGAGATGCAAACACATGAAAAGAAAAGAGAATTGGCTGCTGGGAGGTACATACCTTTCTGGAAGAGAGAAAGATTTTTGCAATTGCAGGAAGGGATGGAACTCGCGGCTTTCTCTACTCCTTTTGCTATCTCAAAATTTGGAAGAAAGGTAAAAAATATGTGGAATGGTTTGGGTATATATATATAAATTGTAGATTTAAAATTGATATGGAGTAGTTGATATATATATATATATATATATAAATATAATAAATTATGTGGAGATTTGATTTATTGGAGGGATTTTAGGGAATGGAGATATGTGGTAATCGTTTCGTGATAGGGTTTGGAGAAATATATTTGACCAAGTAGTTGACTACAAATTTGGAATAAATAATTGATTTTTTTTTCTCTTTTGATTTTACGGGGTGTTACAAACCTATTCTTTTGGAGTTTTCGAAAAATCCCCTATTTAATAGGAGGATGAATTATTTTTCCTTGATTTAATTGGTGCCTTATTGATTCTCTTCTTTTTAATTAAATCCAATTAAATCATGTCACATTTTATTTCTTTACCCAAATTAAATTAAGAGTTGAATTATTCCGTGTGGCTAATTAAGCCAATTTTCGGCCCCCTCATTATTTTTCCTACTTGGAGATTTTATTTATTTTGTTCCCTTGTTTATGGAATATTCATTGTTTTATTTCCTAAATTGTGGATCTATTTCTCTCCAAGAAAATACCAAATAATTCCTTGTTAATTCCCAGCCATAAATTTCGAAAGTTATGCCTTCTTTTTAATTGTAGGATTTTAATTATTGGCCTCTATTTTATTCCTCCACAATTAATTAATTTTGTGGGATTAAACCTAGGACTATATAATCACCTAAACTAAACCCTAGCCCCCATTCCCTCAAAATTTTCGCCACTCTCCTCTCTCCCTCTCCCTCTCACACGCCTCTCCTCTCACACACACATTCTCTCCAAAAATCATCCATTCAATCCTTGTTCTTGCATCCGTTGAAGTTAATTTTCAAGAGTCTCCGACGAATCGCATCAATTCTTGTTTCTACCGATTCGTTTTCATCAAGAAAGGTATATTTGATTTACTTTCCCTCAATCTTTTCATATAATCCTTGTTCTTGAACCCTACATGCATATAGTGAGTGTAGGAATGATAGATCTCAAAATTAATCGGTGGGAAAGTTTGTTTGCATGAGAACTTTGATAATTATGCGATTTTGATTGAGTTTATGTGAAGTTTGATTTGAATCTTCGGTGAATGATGTGAGTTTATTTGCAAACATGATTATGAGAACCTTTTTGAGCATGATTTTGTGTTATAAGCATGAAAAATTGTATTTGGATGATTGAAGAAGAAACCCTAATTTCGAATGTGTGAGCCTGAAATCTGTGACGTTCGAACAGCAGTTTCTGATGTGTAATTGACCTATCAAACTATCGAATTTTGAAGTGAAAATTTTACTGAGTACATTTCAATGTGTTTTCTGTGTCTCGTGTAAATTTCAGCCCTTTTTGTCAAAAAATGGATTTTTAATAAATATTTGAAGTTGACTGCGCAATTCTGCCAGAAACTTATGTTCTCGCCCAGAAAGTTCGTATTCTGTTTGGCCGACCAAATGACCTCCGTTTTATGTCATTCTTGAACTAAATAAACTTTTGAAGTGTCTTCTGAGTCGTGTAAAAAGTTCAGCATCATTGGACATCGGATGAATTTATGGTGAATTTTTCAAATGAACTGCGCAATGCTGCCAGAATTTTTATGTTCCGACCAGTGAGTTGTATAAATGTTTTGACTGACCAAATGCCATGATTTGAGTGTGAAACTTTAACTGAATGAAATTCAATGTGTCTACTGTGTTGTGACCAAATTTTAGCTTCATATGAGGTCGGATGAACTTTTGGTGATTTTGACAAACCAACCGCGCAGTTCTGCCAGTTTTGTTGTTATGTTAAAATATCAATTGTTGCTAGGTTTGATGAACTATATGATGCATGTATGATTTGGGAAAGTATCCTATGACGTGATTATGTGTGACACGTTGAGAAAAATTATGGCATGTTTTTCCTTATGTCGATGAATGATGGGATGGGTAATTTAAGGGAAACGATAAAAAGGAACAATAGGACATGCATGATAACATAAGTTTATGGAAAGCTGATTGTGTTGTCGTTGGGAAGGGTGATTGAGTATACGTGAGCTCGAGGAACGAGAGTTGCATAAATTGGAATTGTGTTGTTAAGCAATCGAGGTGGGCTTTCTTTTCAAACCTCTTTATTTTCCGAAAATATTACGTGGTGTTATAAGGGCAGTTTAACTGTTATGTCATGCCATGTTTTTGTTTGTGAGATTGTTGCCTGATGCCTAGTTCGTCTGAGCTTGCTCCGTTAGGCTATAGGGCTGTGTTGTGAAACGAATTCGGGTCTGAGTAGGGCCGCAAACCCTATCAGGCTGTGTACACTGGTGGGATCGTGAGCCGTCCTTTCTAATCGGCCGGTCTCGTGGGCGAATAGTGTGGCCACACTTTCGTCGCACTGTGATATGATGATTGCGATTGATGGAATGATGTGAAAAGTGGGGAGATAAATTGTCTGGCCAGACATGAAAAGTTTTTGTGTTCTCGTGCTATTTTCTTACTACATATAAAACCCGAGATCACTGGTATGGATGACATAACTAATATAAAATATTTTCGGCATGAGCCCATTGAGTACAACAAGTACTCAGCCCTGCATATTATTTTTCTTATGTGCAGGTTGAGCGGGATGTTGCGGCGGATGTTGAGTTGGCCTTAGGATGCGCTGTGTCTTCATACATAGGCGTTATCCTTGACTCTCTTTAAACCTTATTTCCACTGCTATGTTTTTTTTTGAACTATGTTTCACTACTTTAATCTTTTTCGTACTATGTTTGAGTATGTTTTGGTTGTGTCAGGCTTGAAACGAGTATTTACAATGTTACTTGAAATTGATGTCTTCCGCACTTTAAACTAAATGTTTTCAGGGGAGTTGATTGAGTTTTAATATTTATTGTTTCTCCGCTGCTTCTTTTAAAGTGTTTATCATAAGTCGTTTTTATTTAATAGTAAAATTATAACTTTAAGCTTCTTTAAAACAAAAAAAGAAAAGTTTTTCATCCTTTAAGTTAATTAAGTTTTCATAAAAGGCTATCCTTGCATGTTGTATCACGATCGCCGCGTTTGTAGTACCTCTAGCATGGGCGGTCGTGACAAAGTGGTATCAGAGCCATGTTGTTTCGCTCTGGTCCGAGAGTCTTCTTTTGTCTTAAGTCTAGATTAGTGGATCCTTATTGACTAGAAGTGTAACGAAGGCTCAACATCCAAAGCATCGCGCTCAGCCAAAGAAAGTGAGGTATGTTTTAAGTTGTTGAAAGCATGTGAGATCGATGCATGTAATTGATGATGATATGATGAGGGTGTTTGGCAAGTGTATGCATGTGAATGAACGTTATGCATGAAGATGAATTGTAATGACATGATTATGTGGAATATGAGCATGATTGCCATGATAATCTAAGCGCGTGATATATTTATGAGTACGATATTGTGATAGTATGATTTTGTTGAGTATGAGCATGATTATCAAGATGATCTAAACACGTGTTGTATGTAAAATGTGATATTGTTCTGGTATGCTTATGCGAAACATGAGCATGAGTGACATAATGTCGTAAATAAGTGTTATGTGTGAAAGTTCTACGATGTAAGCATGCGAACATAGGAAGATGGAGTGTTTTACATCAAAAATGGAAATTGATGAGTTGTTTTGAGAATGTGGAAATTTATGAGAACAGATGAGTAACTAAAAATGTTGTTTCAAACATATATGCGAAGTGCATGAGTGTTTTGTCTGGAATACAAATGCGTTATGAGTTTTGAAAGATTTGCATGGTGTTTGACTTGTAGAAAAAAAATGGGAAAATGATTTTTAGGTTGATTGTTTTGCAATATTAATGACTAGTTGTTATAGTGGAGTATGATTGAGGAAAAATATTTATGTTGTGGAAAGTTGTTGGAATTTTTGAAAAAAAAATATCGTTGAACTTTAAATGAAAACATGTTAGTTCTTTCTTTCAGGAAAATTAATTGATCAATGGAAAATGTTGTGAGTATGAATTGTCCAAAAGAAAAACAATTTTGAGTTTCGACAAAAAAAAGGTTTAAAAAAAAGAGAAATGACTTTTTCGTTTGGAAAATTGAGCTATGGAAGTGTGATGTTATGTATGTTATGAGGTGCGAAGTATGATACGTTATTCTATGGAGTGTTTTATACGAATGATGAAAGTTGATGCGAAAGTACGTTTTAGTTTGAGTCAAAACTTTTACTTTAAAAGTGAGATGTGGAAAATATTTAGGAAAGTGTGAAAGTGTAAAGAAATTTTGTTTCAAAAGTTTTGAATATAATGTGAAGTTCGAAAGTGTTTTGCTATGAGATGTGAAAATGTGGTGTGTTTATCTTGAGGTATGAATGACGTAAATTGAAGTAGATGATGATCTATGAGATGATGAATTGTGTTGTGAACTTAGAGTACATAAAATATAAGCCTAGTTGTCCGCGCGAATCGTAGTTCTAAGTTGAAAACTTAACAATTGCTTTTCCAAGCAATGGAACGTACGAGAATATGAGAATTTAGGCAAACGCTTAAGTCAAGGTGCGAGACAAGAAGAACCGATGCTAAGAGATATTTTCATGCTACGACGAGCGATCATACTCGCGATTTAAATTAGTATAGTGTAATCTTGCCTAAGTGACAACACGATGGAGATGATCTTCATACCCTGCTAAGGAGCACGAGGATGATAACAATGTCCTACGAGGATAGCCATTATGACATACAAAGAATTTTATGAAGATGTGGATTCCGACTATCATTATTAGTGGCGATGACACGAAGAATCCCAGCGTGGAATCCATGGTTCTTAGAGCGATGTTACCAGTCTTGGCTTGCGAAAGATGAACGAGGGAGTGCGACTTTAATAGCTAGAACAAACTATTTTAATCAACAGCTCTTACTTGGATTCTAAGAAGTTATTTTTCAGGACCTTTCAAATAACCGTGGACCCTTGTCTACTTGACAGCTTGTTTCGTTCACCCCTTGCAAGTGATGCATATTATTTCTTTTCCTCCATTGAGTCTTAACTCACTTTCAGTTCTTGGAAAGTAGTGTTGCCTTCATAACTTTGGACACTTGGATTGATTGTAGTCTTTTATGACTTATTATTTATACGCACAATATTTTGACTTTGTGAGCCTTTGCTATTGAACTTCATTCCTAAAGCTGCTTGCAGTTATGTCCTTCAATATAATCACGTTTCGCAGACATTTTTTTTCTATGGGATATTCTTCCTTGAACTTTTGTTCAGCTTTTCATTTTGTAACCATGTCTGTGTCAAGTTCTTTCTTACAGAGTGAAATTCTTTTTGGTTCAGTTTCACTATATGTATCCTTTTCATAATAGAACCTTCCTTTCTACAAAACGAAGTTAAGGCCTACATTTTATACCTTGCCTTAACAAACTTAATCCACTTGATTTTTTTTCAAAAAGCCCCTTTGACTTTGGTTGCCTTCACAAACTTATGAACCCATTGATGTTATTCTGTCAATCTATATTATGATTTTCGTTGAACCATGATCAGTACCGCCTTGTGACAAATGCCTACATTTCTCAATCCTCATGCAACTGATCATATTTTTTCCCTCAATCCTCTAAGTCATTATCCATTGATGTGTGGACTTTTCAAATTTGGTCGGACAACTGAATTATCTTTTTGGTAGCCAACTACGAGAATTGACATTTATTTGATTTCATCCCATATTCATGACCTATCTTATGTTCTTTCATGCTCCGTGGGGATGATCATAACCAATTGTTATATTTCAAAATTGGTTCATATCCAAGTTAAGACCGTTTGATTAAAGTTCGCGTTCTTGATACATATTCTGAGTTTTTGATGCAACATTGCAAGAAGAGGCAAATTTCTTTTCGAGCCTCTAGAAAAGAGCCGACTATCTTGTATGGAATTCCAATGAACCGATGAAATCCCCCATAATCTCTGCTTTACAAGCAACCATGATGATAAGAAAAGGGCGTCCGACGTATCTTGTGTACTTGAACGGAGAGGAAAAGAAGGATTTGAGAGTGGAAGACGTGGCAGTAGTACGAGATTTTCCCGATGTGTTTCCTGAAGCTTTATCTGGACCGCCACCCGACAGACAATTAGAGTTCACTATTGTTTTGGAACCAGGGTCTGCGCCAGTATCGAAGGCGCCATACCGAATGGCCCATAAGGAATTGGCCGAGTTGAAGATACAGTGCAATAACTGTTAAACTTGGGTTTTATTCGACCCAGTGTGTCACCATGGGGGTGCATGTATTGTTCGTTAAGAAAAAGGATGGAACGATGAGAATGTGCATCGACTATCGTGAGCTCAACAAGACGACCTTGAAGAATAAGTACCCACTGCCGAGGATTAATGATTTGTTTGACCAACTTCGAGGAGCAGGCGTATTTTCGAAAATGGACTTGAGGTCGGGATATCATCAAATAAAGGTCCGACCAGAGGATGTGCCTAAGACTGCTTTTCGCACTTGTTATGGCCATTATGAATTTGTCGTGATGCCATTTGGGCTGACCAACGCCCCGGCCGTCTTCATGGACTTGATGAACCGAGTCTTCCACGAGTATCTCTACAAGTTCGTGTTATTCTTCATCTACGATGTTTTAGTATACTCGAAGAACGAGGAGGAACATGGATGAGATCTACAAACAGTGTTGGAAACGTTGCGAAAGGAGAAGCTTTATGCCAAGTTTAGTAAGTGTGAGTTTTGGTTGACTCGAGTGAACTTTCTTGGTCATATTGTGACGGCAAATGGAATCCAAGTAGACCCAGCAAAGGTCGAGGCCGTGCAGAATTGGAAATCGCCGAAAACGCCGAGTGAAATCCGCAGTTTCTTGGGATTGGCGGGATACTATCGACGTTTCATTGAAGGATTCTCTAAAATCGCGAGACCCATGACACAACTGTTGAATAAAGGAATCAAAGTGGTTTGGACGCCGGAGTGCGAGGCTAGTTTCCAACTGTTGAAAGAGAAATTGACTACAACACCAGTCCTAGCGGTACCCGAAGCCGACAAGGACTTCTCCGTTTATACAGATGCGTCGAAAGTAGGACTAGGATGTGTGTTAATGCAAGATGAAAAAGTGATAGCATACGCTTCCCGACAGTTGAGACCGAATGAATTGAATTTTTTCGACTCATGATTTGGAGTTAGCAGCAGTGGTGGATGCACTAAAAATTGGGAGACACCATCACTATGGAGTGAGATGCGAGATCTATACGGATCACAAGAGTCTCAAGTACTTCTTCGAGCAGAAGGAGCTGAGCATGCGACAACGACATTGGTTGGAGATCGTGAAAGATTATGACTGTGGTATTCACTATCATTCGGGCAAGGCAAACGTAGTAGCCGATGCTTTGAGTAACAAGAACTAACCTCAATTGGCTTATTTCCTAACGCAAGAGGAAGCGTTGATTCGCGAATTCGACAGAATGAGATTGGAAATAGTAAAAGTGCCCGAGCCAGTAGAAGGACGAATAGCGACGCTAGTGATTGAGCCAGATTTGAGAACCAAGCTAATAGAAGCCCAACGACGTGATGAGAAGTTGGAAGAATTACGTGTGAAGGTGAGAGCCGAGAAGCTTGATCATTACCGTGAGGAGGCGGATAATGCTTTGACGTACGATGGGCGATTGTGTGTGCCGAGCGATGAGATGCTAAAAGATGAGATTTTGAGTGAAGCGCACGACACGCCTTACACTGCACACCCCGGAAGCACGAAGACGTATGGAGATTTGAAGCAACATTTTTGGTAGAATGGAATGAAAGGAGACGTGCGTCATATGTTGAACGATGTCTAGCATGCCAACAAGTGAAGGCCTTACACCAACGGCCATATGGGAAGTTGCAACCACTCGAAATTCCCGAATGGAAGTGGGAACATGTAGCTATGGATTTCGTGACGGGTTTGCCAAAGTCACAGAAGGGAAACACTGCGATTTGGGTGATCATCGATCGACTAACTAAAAGCGCTCACTTTTTACTGATTCGAATTACTTATGGCGCGGACAAGTTAGCAAAGCTCTACGTGAATGAGATTGTGCGTTTGCATGGGGTGCCAAAGACCATTGTGTCCGACGGCGATACGAAGTTCACATCATAGTTTTGGATGAGTTTGCAACGGGAATTGGGCACACAACTGAACATCAGCACTGCTTATCACCCGCAATCGGACAGGCAGTCAGAGAGGACGATTCAAATGCTAGAGGATATGCTGCGAGCCATTGTCTTAGATCATGGGGAAAGTTAGGAAACTGTTCTACCATTGGTTGAATTCGCCTACAACAATAGCTACCAAGCGACGATCGATATTGCTCCGTATGAAGCCTTGTATGGCACGAAGTGTCAATTCCCACTGTATTGGGATGAAGTTGGCTAGAGGGAGATGTTAGGACCCGACGCTATAAAGGAAATGACCGAAATTGTGCATCAAATCCGCGCAAGGATCAAGGAAGCTCAAGATAGGCAGAAGTCGTATGCTGACGTCCGTCGAACGGAAATCAAATTCGACGTTGGTGACAAAGTGTTCTTGAAAGTATCCCTGACGAGAGAAATTGTGAGGTTTGGAGTTAAAGGCAAGCTGAAACCGTGTTTTATAGGACCGTACAAGATTATCGATGAAGTAGGTCCTGTGGCTTACCGCTTGGCATTACCTCCCAGTTTTGGGAATGTGCACAACGTGTTCCATGTGTCGCAGTTACGCAAGTACGTGTTCGACCCCAAACATGTGATTCATCAAGAGGAAGTGATCCTAACCACCGACATGAGCTACGAGGAAAGGCCCGAGACAATCCTAGATCGGAAGGTACAAAGTTGCGAAACAAGTCAATAGCGTCCGTAAAGGTGTTGTGGAAACACCATGGTCCCGAGGAAGCCACGTGGGAGTTAGAAGATAAATTGAAAGAAAAGTTCCCCGAGTTGTTTATGTGAGACGATCAAATTTCGGGATGAAATTTCTGTTAAGAGGGGAAGGATGTAACATCCCAAAAAATTTTGATGTTTATTTAATAAGTTGATTTGAAATTTCAATTATGAAACTTTTGTTTCTATGCGATTAAGTGAATTATGTGAAATAATTATCGTGGGTGATGTGGAATGAAGTGGTTGATATTTTTATATTTTCCAATGTGGGGAAATAATTTAATAGGATCATGCATATATTTTTCCGAGCCAATTCATTGGAATTTTCGGCCCTTCCTAAATTTTGGAAATAGTATTACATTTTTTGGATTTAATTAATTGTTTTGGGATATTTATCCAAATTAAATCCAAACCAAATTATCCCTAATTTGTACAACATGGAATCCGAACTCTAACCTATTCTTTTGGAGTTTTCGAAAAATCCCCTATTTAATAGGAGGATGAATTATTTTTCCTTGATTTAATTGGTGCCTTATTGATTCCCTTCTTTTTAATTAAATCCAATTAAATCATGTCACATTTTATTTCTTCACCCAAATTAAATTAAGAGTTGAATTATTCCTTGTGGCTAATTAAGCCAATTTTCGGCCCCCTCATTATTTTTCCTACTTGGAGATTTAATTTATTTTGTTCCCTTGTTTATGGAATATTCATTGTTTTATTTCCTAAATTGTGGATCTATTTCTCTCCAAGTAAATACCAAATAATTCCTTGTTAACTCCCAGCTATAAATTTTGAAAGTTATGCATTCTTTTTAATTGTGGGATTTTAATTATTGGCCTTTGTTTTATTCCTCCACAATTAATTAATTTTATGGGATTAAACCTAGGACTATATAATCACCTAAACTAAACCCTAGCACCCATTCCCTCAAAATTTTCGCCACTCTCCTCTCCCTCTCTCTCTCACACGCCTCTCCTCTCACACTAAACCCTAGCCCCCATTCCCTCAAAACTTGTTCTTGCATCCGTTGAAGTTAATTTTCAAGAGTCTCCGACGAATCGCATCAATTCTTGTTTCTATCGATTTGTTTTCATCAAGAAAGGTATATTTGATTCACTTTCCCTCAATCTTTTCATATAATCCTTGTTCTTGAACCCTACATGCATATAGCGAGTGTAGGAATGATAGATCGCAAAATTAATCGATGGGAAAGTGTGTTTGCATGAGAACTTTGATAATTATGCGATTTTGATTGAGTTTATGTGAAGTTTGATTTGAATCTTCGGTGAATGATGTGAGTTTATGTGCAAACATGATTATGAGAACCTTTTTGAGCATGATTTTGTGTTATAAGCATGAAAAATTGTATTTGGATGATTGTGGAAGAAACCCTAATTTCGAATTTGTGAGCCTGAAATCTGTGACGTTCGAACAGCAGCTTCTGATGTGTAATTGACCTATCAAACGATCGAATTTTGATGTGAAAATTTTACTGAGTAAATTTCAAGGTGTTTTCTCTGTCTCGTGTGAATTTCAGCCCTTTTTGTGGAAAAATGGATTTTTAATAAATATCTGAAGTTGACTGCACAATTCTGCCAAAAACTTGTGTTCTCGCCCCGTATTCTGTTTGACCGACCAAATGACCTCCGTTTGATGTGATTCTTGAACTAAATGAACTTTGACTGACCAAAGGCCATGATTTGAGTGTGAAACTTTAACTGAATGAAATTTAATGTGTCTACTGTGTTGTGACCAAATTTTAGCTTCATATGAGGTCGAATGAATATTTGGCGATTTTACAAACCAACCGCGCAGTTCTGCCAGTTTTGTTGTTATGTGAAAATATCACTTGTTGCTAGGTTTGATGAACTATATGATGCATGTATGATTTGGGAAAGTATCCTATGACGTGATTATGTGTGACACGTTGAGAAAAATTATGGCATGTTTTTCCTTATGTCGATGAATGATGGGATGGGTAATTTAAGGGAAACGATAAAAAGGAACAATAGGACATGCATGATAACATAAGTTTATGAAAAGCTGATTGTGTTGTCGTTGGCAAGGGTGATTGAGTATACGTGAGCTCGAGGAACGAGAGTTGCATAAGTTGGAATTGTGTTGTTAAGCAATCGAGGTGGGCTTTCTTTTCAAACCTCTTTATTTTCTGAAAATATTACGTGGTGTTATAAGGGTGGTTTAACTGTTATGTCATGCCATGTTTTTGTTTGTGAGATTGTTTCCTGATGCCTAGTTCGTCTGAGCTTGCTCCGTTAGGCTATAGGGCTGTGTTGTGAAACAAATTTGGGTCTGAGTAGGGCCGCAAACCCTATCAGGCTGTGTACACTGGTGGGATCGTGAGCCGTCCTTGCTAGTCGGCCGGTCTCGTGGGCGAATAGTGTGGCCACACTTTCGTCGCACTGTGATATGATGATTGTGATTGATGGAATGATGTGAAAAGTGGGGAGATAAATTGTCTGGCCAGACTTGAAAAGTTTTTGTGTTCTCGTGATATTTTCTTACTACATATAAAACCCGAGATCACTGGTATGGATGACATAACTAATATAAAATGTTTTCGGCATGAGCCCATTGAGTACAACAAGTACTCAGCCCTGCATATTATTTTTCTTATGTCCAGGTTGAGCGGGATGTTGCGGAGGATGTTGAGTTGGCCTTAGGATGCGTTGTGTCTTCATACATAGGCGTTATCCTTGACTCTCTTTAAACCTTATTTCCACTGCTATGTTTTTTTTAACTATGTTTCACTACTTTAATCTTTTCCGTACTGTGTTTGAGTATGTTTTGGTTGTGTCAGGCTTGAAACGAGTATTTACAATGTTACTTGAAATTGATGTCTCCCGCTCTTTAAACTAAATGTTTTCAGGGGAGTTGATTGAGTTTTAATATTTATTGTTTCTCCGCTGCTTCTTTTAAAAGTGTTTATCATAAGTCGTTTTTATCTAATAGTAAAATTATAACTTTAAGCTTCTTTAAAACAAAAAAAAAGTTTTTCATCCTTTAAGTTAATTAAGTTTTCATAAAAGGCTATCCTAGCATGTTGTATCACGATCGCCGCGTTTGTAGTACCCCTAGTATGGGCGGTCGTGACAGGAAATGAGGAAGAAAGTTGGGCTAAATATTCAAATGCTTCCATATCATTGTTGAGTAATAACATTGAGAACAACATTATTGAGATTATTACTAGTGCTTGAAATATTTGTATTATCATCTACGTTTACTTAGAAACAAGTTCCACTGATTGTGTATTTGTGAGATGTTTATAATCATATGAAGTGAACTATCATGTTAATAATGAGTTTGCCATGATTAAAATGGGCCTAAAAATAATGTAGACTAGGTCATTCATTGTCCACTATGCCAAGCTGTTATGAAATAGGAGTAGTAGTAAACAATGTTTAGGTTGTCTGTTCTGTTTTTATCAGTTATCCGCGATCAGAGTTGACTATCGTTTTTATTTTAGAAGAAACTGTTTAGATTATCAAACATTGTATTGCTCGCTCTCGGACTTATAAGTCATTGCCATAATTCACATCTTTAATTTATATTTGTCTCATTTATTATTTGCATTCTGTTTGGCCTTTTTCCAGTAGGTCAAGTTTTTGCCGGCCTGCATCATTCTATATATATAGTTGTGATCATATAATAACCCTCAAATCACGTAATAACCCTATAACCAAATCTGGACCACACATATTTTCAAATCTTGTGGTTCAGATTCGAAATTAGATTTACTTCATAAAAAAAAGCGCGGGGTAAATATGTCATTTCCCTCATTTAATTTCTTAATTTCGCCAAATATCACGTAAAATGATAAAATGATATATGTTAGGTTTATTGCATAGAATGATAGTTTTGTCGGATAGAATGATACTCTGAGTTGATAAAAAGATAATATGTCATTTCCCTCATTTAATTTCTGAATTTCGCCAAATATCACGTAAAATGATAAAATGATATATGTTAGGTTTATTGCATAGAATGATAGTTTTGCCGTATAGAATGATACTCTGAGTTGATAAAATGATACTTTTTGACTGACTGATAAAATGATATATGTTAGGTTTATTGCATAGAATGATAGTTTTTTCGGATAGAATGATACTCTGAGTTGGTAAAATGATACGTTTTAACTGACTAATAAAATGATAAAATGATATATGTTAGGTTTATTGCATAGAATGATAGTTTTGCCGGATAGAATGATACTCTGAGTTGATAAAATGATACTTTTGACTGACTGATAAAATGATAAAATGATAAAATTATATATGTTAGGTTTATTGCATAGAATGATAGTTTTGCCGGATAGAATGATACTCTGAGTTGATAAAATGATACTTTTTGACTGACTGATAAAATGATAAAATGATATATGTTAGGTTTATTGCATAGAATGATAGTTTGCCGGATAGAATGATACTCTGAGTTGATAAAATGATACTTTTGACTGACTGATAAAATGATATATGTTAGGTTTATTGCATAGAATGATAGTTTTGCCGGATAGAATGATACTCTGAGTTGATAAAATGATACTTGTTGATTGACTGATAAAATGATATATGTTAGGTTTATTGCATAGAATGATAGCTTTGCCGGATAGAATGATACTCTGAGTTGATAAAATGATGCTTTTGACTGATAAAATGATAAAATGATATATGTTAGGTTTATTGTATAGAATGATAGTTTTGCCTGATAGAATGATACTCTGAGTTGATAAAATGATACTTTTTGACTGACTGATAAAATGATATATGTTAGGTTTATTGCATAGAATGATAGTTTTACCGGATAGAATGATACTCTGAGTTGATAAAATGATACTTTTGACTGATAAAATGATAAAATGATATATGTTAGGTTTATTGTATAGTCATTTTGTCAAAAGTATCATTTTATCCGGCAAAAGTATCATTCTATCCGGTAAAACTATCATTTTATCCGGCAAAACCTAACATATATCATTTTATCATTTTATTAGTCAAAAGTATCATTTTATCAACTCAGAGTATCTTTCTATCCGGCAAAACTATCATTCTATGCAATAAACCTAACATATATCATTTTATCAGTCAGTCAAAAAGTATCATTTTATCAACTCGGAGTATCATTCTATCCGGCAAAACTATCATTCTATGCAATAAACCTAACATATATCATTTTATCATTTTATTAGTTAGTCAAAAGTATCATTTTATCAACTCAGAGTATCATTCTATCCGGCAAAACTATCATTCTATGCAATAAACCTATCATTTTATCATTTTATCATTTTATCAGTCAGTCAAAAGTATCATTTTATCAACTCAGAGTATCATTCTATTCGGCAAAACTATCATTTTATGCAATAAACCTATCATTTTATCAGTTAGTCAAAAGTATCATTTTATCAACTCAGAGTATCATTCTATCCGGCAAAACTATCATTCTATGCAATAAACCTATCATTTTATCATTTTATCATTTTACGTGATATTTGGCGAAATTCAAAAATTAAATGAGGGAAATGACAGTTTTACCCCCGCGCTTTTTTTTATGAAGTAAATCTAAGTTTGAATCTCAAAACTATCATTCTATGCAATAAACCTATTATTTTATCATTTTATCATTTTACGTGATATTTGGCAAAATTCAGAAATTAAATGAGAGAAATGACAGTTTTACCCCTGCGCTTTTTTTTTATGAAGTAAATCTAAGTTTGAATCTCAACCGCATGATTAGAAATATGTGTGGTCCAGATTTGGTTATAGGGTTATTACGATATTTAGGGGTTATCATATGATCACGACTCTATATATTACTCATTTATTTGAATTGGATGACTCGAACTTTCGACCTATGATAATTAGAACTTGTGGCGTTTGTTCTTATTGCTGACTACAAGCCTGCTACTACCCTTAATATTCATATTCACATTGATTTGGAGAAGACTCAATCAAATGTGCAAACTTCACATCCAGCCATGATCACATCTCATCACTTCATCTTCATCTTTCTCTTCACTTCATCTCTCTTGATTATCTCCCTCGATGCAACCTGCGTTCCTTCCGCCTGCGGTGCTATTCGCAACATCAGCTACCCTTTCCGCCTCACGAGTGATCCCAACGACTGCGGTGATCCCAGATTCGAACTAACCTCCGAAAACAACGCCAACTCCCTCCACCTAAACTCTCACAAATACTATGTCAAATCCATCAACTACAAAAACTCCAACATCAGGCTGCTTGATGCTTCCATTAACAATGACACACTCTGCATCCCTTCCTCATCCCCGATCCATTGCATAATTCTTTCCTCTTCACAGACATCACTCCATACTGCACCTCGTATTCGTCCCCTCCCGGATTTAGATACGTGAAGGTCGGGGGCCTCAAGGCCTCAGAGGTACCACAGTCCTGTGGATTGGATCTAATAGTCATGACATCGTGACCAGGATTCGAGTATTCAAAGAAGAATGTCTTATTTGAAGAAATCCAGCAATCTGTCTTGTATGGATTTGAACTCTCCTTCTGTTCTGGGCGCAGTGAACAAGTCATAATGTGGAGTAAGAAACCAAGCAAGAATGTTAGTTGAGTTTCATCACTGCTAATCTTAATTTGCTAATGCTAATGCTTTTGATTGTGGAAAATGCAGAGAAACTCTTATACTTATTAGGACCACGTACACGTAAGGATTCACATTTTTAATGATTACTTATCTATTAATGCAGGATTTCTCCTAATTCCTCTGGCCATTCTAGGTTATTTTTCTTTGTCATTTATCAATTTTCTCAAGATTTATTAATAATGGCTATAAGATCAAAAGAGAACTAATTTTGTGAAAGAAATTTCAGTCTTCATAATTGCAGGGGTAAGCCTTCCTGTTACGATCATAATCGGAATTATTGGTCTGTTAGTATTATTCTTATTCATTTCCTCCTGGGGAGGGATACAAAACCGTAAGAATCTTTACTTTCATTGTTCTCGAGTTAATTGTCATTTTGATCAAATGCTGGTTGATGAATCCGCGAATTTCTGATGTTAGTAAATGCTGGTAGAGAATACAGATCACGACACAGAGATTTACGTGGTTCGATTTACTGAAGTAAATCTACGTCCACGGGAAGAAGGGAGGGCAAGATTGTATTGCTTGATCTGGGATTACAGCTTACAACACAGACTTGCTATATGATGTTTTATCTCTAGAGAGCTTAACCTTTTTCTATCTGATCTAAGTTCTATTTATACATTGAACTAAGATCGTGGCTTGCATCACCACTAATGATGGTTGTGGATGTCGTGGAGGTCATGGCCTAAGATCGTGGATGTAGCGTAGGTCATGGCCTACGATCGTGGCCTGAGTTGACACCACGTGGTAGTGGGTGTGTTGGAAGTTGTGGAAATCCTGTATGGGTCCACTAACTCCTTGTTCGGTCGAATACTGAGACCGAACTGCTTTGGTTGCCGATCTGAGAGTAGAGCTTGATGCCGACCTGAGAGCAGAGCTTGATTGGTTGGCTTTTACCGAGCTGTAGGCTGAGGCCGAACTCTTTGTTCGGTCGAATACTGAGACCGAACTGCTTTGGTTGCCGATCTGAGAGTAGAGCTTGATTGGTTGGCTTTTACCGAGCTGTAGGCTGAGGCCGAACTCTTTGGTAATGCCGAACTCATACTCTTCCTTGGGCTTTGGGCTGATGGGCCGTCATTGCTGTTGGGCTTGTTTAGTACGCACCCCATCACTACCCCCCCCGAAGGGCGAAGTGAATCACTTCGGCGAAGTGAGTCACTTCGGCATTCTGGATAAAGGCAAGGGGGAGGCTGATGTCAGGGGACGTGCCTTGCATTAAATGCGACAGTAAAATCCGGCCGTTGAATCCTGAAAAGGTGGGATTCGAAACGGTGCGACGATTTTGAAATCTTCGCCGAATCTGATAAATACCTCCTTTCTTCATCATTGAAGCACTTTTGCGACTGCTTCTTCTGCACTCTCTCTTTTTTGCGAAAATTCTCTCTCCGCTTTCAAGAATTTCTTCAGACTTTCTTCACCTTCAAAAAGTAAGAAAAATGTCTTCTTCTTCTTCTTCGGAGTCGGGTAGCGGTAGGAGAGGCGGTAAGGGGTCTTCTGGCCGGAAAGAGTCCGGGGAGAAGACCGTAGAGTATTTCCATAGTATTTTGAGTAAGGATACTGTGATATCCCTACCCGAAAAATACTTTTTTCCTGGGGGGAAGGCGGTGGTACCTGACGGTGATCATAGGGCTGACTCCCCGCCGGAGGGTTACGCCACCGTGTACGAGGCCTGCTTAGAATGCGGGCTTCGTTTCCCCCTCCCTTCTGCCTTTATAGATTTACTAGATTTTTTTCAGCTTCCTTTAGGCCAGGTGACTCCGAACTCTTGGAGGCACTTGTCGGCCTTCGCTGCCGAACTCCGTAAGTTAGGAAGGGATTTGTCTTTGAAGGCGATCCTTAAATTCTTTCAATTTAAGAGGAAGGGGTCTTGGTTTTACTTGATCCCTGTACAGCCCTTTAGGGTCTTTTGTAAAACGAAGTGGCCGAAGTGGCAAAACCGCTTCTTCTACTATGATAGGACCGCGGCTCCTAGTTTTCCCTGGAGAGGGCCGAAGTCCGTTATCCGTCATCCTCGGCCTGAACCGTTGGACGAGCTCGATGGCGAGCTCAACAAGATTCCCATAGTTAGGAAACAATACACGGAGTCTGAGCTCGTCAAGGGCGACGTCGTGTTCGACATCTCGTCTTCGGACGAAGAGGCCGAGGGTGAGGATTTCTCTTTATCTTTATGCTCTACTGCTTTAACGAAGAAAACTAACCTGGCTTTCTTGCTTTTTGGCAGTGTACATGTTGAATAAGGCTATCCGAAAGTCCTCCGAGCTTGTGGAGCCGGAGAGGCAGAGAGCCCCTCGCTCGGCGTCTGAAGCCGAGAAGAATCCGAAGAGGCAAAAAACCTCTTCTTCGGATCCGAAAGAGCCGGAGCCGTGTTCGGCTAAAGGGAAGGGGAAATTTCATGAGTCCCCAAGAGTGCCGGGGAAAGACCTGGTCATCTCCGAGGTGGTTGCAGACATCCCGGAACACGTCCCTGAGCCTTTTCAATGGCCGACGAATTTTGTGGAGGTAAGCTTTCTGACTTGGCTTCTTTTCCACATTTTTTGATGGCCATTCTGTTGAGTTTTTTTCTTGTTCATCTTCAGAGAGCCAAGCTCGTCTCCGTGGAGCTCTCCAAAGCATCCCACGACTACGAGGAGATGCAGAAGAAGTTGCATCTTGCTCGTAGTCTGGCCGAACAGGCTGAGGCCAAGTTTGAGAGGGCCCGAGCTGCTAGGATCTCGGCTCAGGATGAAGCCCGGTCAGCCAAAAACCAGCTCATCATCCTGCAAGAGCAGACGAAGCACCGGGAGGCTCAGAAGGAGGCTGCCGCCGTGGCTGCCCAGGGGGAGGCTCTCCGTGTTTACACGGAGAAACTCTTTTTGAGCAGCCAGTTCTCGGCCTTTGTCGGTAGTCTGGTAAGGCTAATTACCGATAAGGGCGAGCAGGGGGCCGACGTCGTGCTGCCTCTGTACAGCCGAGAGATAGCAGCTCGGCTTCAGAATCTGCCGCTCCTTGAGGAGCTCGCTTCATCCTCGGTCCTGCTTTCTGCAGACCGAGTCCGGAGTTGTCGAGCTGATCGGGACGAGAACCTGGAGGCTATCTTTGCCTCCGTGGGACCCGTTTCACCCGCTTCGACTTACAACGGAGAGGGTGAGGCCGAGCCGCTGGAGCGGGAGGCCGAAGTCGAGCGGGCCGGGCATCCGGAGAAGGAAGCCGATCAGGAGGCGGAGGCGAGGCCGGCAGGATGCGAGGCCGAGGCTGAGGTAGTTCAGGAGAAAGAAGCTGAACCAGGCCGAGGAGCCGGAGACGAAGCTGGCGGAGTATGATTTCGTCTCCCTTCTCTTAGTCTAGTTTCTTCCTTGTAAAATGGCTTTGAAGCCCTCCTAGTGTAAAAAATTTTCCTTGTGAATGAAAAATTCTCTACACTTGTCTTCGTATAGCTTTTCGTACTCGCCTTTATTCCTGTTGTATTTTACTATCTGCTCGGTACAGCTGCCGAACTAATATAGCTGCTTTGTACTCAAGGAGATGGAGATACTTCACTGGAAACGGCTGTACTCTTCGGCTTTAGACGAGGCTGAGAAAAGAGCTATAGCCGATCAGACGAAGAATGACGAGCTTCTGGCTCGTTTAGTGAAGCTGGAGGCCGATAATAAGGACTTAGAGTCCGATAAGAAGGATCTGGAGGCCGAGCTGAATACGACCATTGCTGAGAGGACTGCGTACGAGGATTACATCCGTGTGCGCGGGGGAGTGACCATATCAGATGTTCAGAGTCGAGTTGACGAACTGTGGGAGGAATATCATGTACTCCGGAGGAACAATGCGCTGGAGAGCTCGGCTTGCCAACAAGTTGTGAAATCATTACGGCGCTGGGCTTCTCGGTACGACATCATTCTTTCCCGGCGTCCCTCAATCGAGAGATTCCTTAGGCATTTCCCGCCAACAGATGCTCGCACTCCAGATCAAGCCTCTGGTTCCCTTGTTCAAAATCCTACTCCAAGTCAACAACGAACTCCGGAACAGCCGGAAACGTCAAGACGAGAACGGGCTCAGGAGCAACCGGAATCGTCAAGACAGGGACGGACTGAAATTCGTCGAGGAGTTGTGACTATGAGCGAGCAAGATCAGCAGATGCTTATTGCAGAGACTCTTCATCGCCGAGGGGTTAGAGCTTCTGGGGCTCGCGGAAGAGGTGTTGGGTCGAGGATAGCATCTCGTCGACCTGCTTATTCTTCATCTGCTCGGAACAACCGAACTCGGCTTCCAGAGGATTTTGTGAATAGGTGGCTCAACTTTAGCAACCCCGGACAGTAGAATAGTCCTTTGTAATAGCGTAACGCCATTTTGTAGGGTAGCGGAGTTGTATGCCGAACAAGATTTGAAAAAATGAAATTTTGTTTTCGCTTCTAACACTGTGTATTTACAGCTTAGCGAAAAAAATTTCATCGTACTTGTCCTAGGTCTTATGAAGTAAACTTCTTTGACCGGACTTGGTCCTTGGTCTTATGAAGTAAACTTCTTTGACCGGACTTGGTCCTTGGTCTGATGAAATAAACATCTTTGACCGGACTCGTCTTTGGTCTGATGAAATAAACATCTTTGACCGGACTCGTCTTTAGTCTGATGAAATAAACATCTTTGACCGGACTCGTCTTTGGTCTGATGAAATAAACATTTTTGACCGGACTCGTCTTTGGTCTGATGAAATAAACATCTTTGACCGGACTCGTCTTTGTGTTCTAATTTGGCGATTTTCGTCGCCGGGATCGAACTTTCCCTTGTCCTAATTCGGCGAGTTTTATCGCGTGGATCGGACTTTCCCAGTTAACCGAAGTGGTCTTATGCAGTAAACCTCTTTGACTAGACATGGTCGTCCTCGGTCTTATGAGGTAAACTTCTTTGACCGAACTTGGTCGTCCTAATTCGGCGAGGTTTATCGCGTGGATCGGACTTTCCCTTATTGCAGTTCGTTTCAGACGAAGTGCTTATTTCTTAAGCCGAATTGTGGTCTTGTATCTTCCTGAGAAGCTTGGACTCACAATCGTTGGCTTATTGCAGTTCGTTTCAGACGAAGTGCTTGTTAAGCTGAATTGTGGTCTTGTATCCTCCTTGGAAGCTTGGACTCACAGTCGTTGGCTTGTTGCAGTTCGTTTCAGACGGACCGCTTGTTAAGCTGAATTGTGGTCTTGTATCCTCCTTAGAAGCTTGGACTCACAATCGTTGGCTTATTGCAGTTCGTTTCAGACGGACTGCTTGTTAAGCTGAATTGTGGTCTTGTATCCTCTTTAGAAGCTTTGACTCACAATCGTTGGCTTGTATATGTTCTAAGAAGGGGATCAGCCTTCGAAGAACAAGATACCTCAGTAACATTTGTAAGAGACGACACGCACAGAGACAGACAAAACACACAGACAAAACGCACAGAGACAAACAAAGACCAAGCAAACCAAAGAAAGCACATTGACCGAACAGGACTCAAGACTGACTGACCGGACTGTCTCTTACAAATGGAACTTTTTGAGGTTGGAAACGTACCATGTTCGGGGTACTTGTGCTCCTGACACGTGAGTCAATTTGTAAGACCCTTTGCCGAGGACTTCTGACACCCGATATGGACCTTCCCATGTGGGTTCGAGTTCGCCCAGCTTTTCTGCTCGGCTTACTTCGTTGTTTCTCAAGACGAGATCTCCCACTTGAAATTGCAGCTTCTTCACCCTTTGGTTGTAATACCGGGCTACTTGCTCCTTGTACTTGGCTGCTTTTATGCATGCCAATTCTCTTCTTTCTTCGGCAAGATCTAGCTCGGCTCTCAGTCCGTCCTCATTCAGTTCTGCTGAGAAATTGAGTTCGGGGACTGGGTACGCCGATCTCAACCGGAATCACGGCTTCAGTGCCGTACACCATCGAGTCCGGTGTGACTTCGGTCATTTCGCCTGCCTCTGACTCCGGCTGCTGTGATTGCTATACTTGATGGTGCCGAACTGATTGCTCGGCACTTTTAAGCGCAATCTGCGAACACACTTGCTCTTTTTCGATCACCTCGGATGACCGCTATCCCTCCTTTGGTGGGGAAGGTGTTCGGCGAGGAAGCCTCTGATCGCTATGATCGGGCTTCTTTTTGTCTTCTCTAGATGAGCTGTCTAAAGACCGTTTTCGACGGTCTGCCTCATCGGCACGAGAAAACTTGTCCGCAATGTCCCACATCTCTTGAGCTGTTTGCGGACTGCATTCCACGAGCTTTCTGTAGAGAGCTCCGGGCAGGATTCCATTTTGGAACGCCGAAACGACAAGTAGATCGTTGAGATAATCTACTTGTAGACATTCCTTGTGGAACCTCGTCATAAAGTCGTTGATCTTTTCGTCGCGACCTTGACGTATAGAAAGCAGCTGAGCCGAAGTGATTCGGGCTTCCGCTTTCTGAAAGAACCTCCTGTGGAAAGCCTCCATTAGATCTCGGTAAGATCTAATGCTGCCTTGGGGGAGGCTATCGAACCACCTTCTTGCGTTCCCGATAAGCAGCTCGGGGAACAGCTTGCACATATGGACCTCATTGAGACCTTGGTTCGCCATATTATACTGATAGCGTCCCAGGAAGTCATGAGGATCCACCAACCCGTCATAAGTCATCGACGGAGTTCGGTAGTTCTGTGGAAGGGGAGTTCGGGTGATATCGTCCGAGAACGGAGTCTTCAATGCTCCGTACATGGCGAACCCGACATCTCTTCGGTATGGAGGAGATGGAGATCTCCTGTGATTCCGGTACCGAGGAGGAACAGGAACATGTCGGGGTTGAGGATTCTTCTTCCTGGAAGACACGGCACTACTGCGGTAGTGACTTTCATGTCTGGATGAGGAAGGAGAACCCACCGTTTTCGTCTTCGGCTGTTGGCTCTTTTGCAGGAAGGCTAAGAACTCATCCTGCTTCTCAGCCAAGAACAGCTTGACAGCCTCACTCAAATCAGGCTGCTGGGAAGACTCGGTGTGTGGACCTTTTGAGCGGCTTGTTCCTTCATCGTGAAAACTGGAAGTAGATGTCTCCCGAGGCTGTTTTCCGGACCTGCGGGCTGGACTAGCTTCCTCATGGTTTTCACGAACGGTATTACGGGTAGTGTGTGATCTGGTATGCATTTTTTTGGGGTGGAAAAAGGGGCAAAAATTCGCTTTATCACAAATTTGGTTCTCTGTTTCCCACAGACGGCGCCAGTGATGAATCCGCGAATTTCTGATGTTAGTAAATGCTGGTAGAGAATACAGATCACGACACAGAGATTTACGTGGTTCGATTTACTGAAGTAAATCTACGTCCACGGGAAGAAGGGAGGGCAAGATTGTATTGCTTGATCTGGGATTACAGCTTACAACACAGACTTGCTATATGATGTTTTATCTCTAGAGAGCTTAACCTTTTTCTATCTGATCTAAGTTCTATTTATACATTGAACTAAGATCGTGGCTTGCATCACCACTAATGATGGTTGTGGATGTCGTGGAGGTCATGGCCTAAGATCGTGGATGTAGCGTAGGTCATGGCCTACGATCGTGGCCTGAGTTGACACCACGTGGTAGTGGGTGTGTTGGAAGTTGTGGAAATCCTGTATGGGTCCACTAACTCCTTGTTCGGTCGAATACTGAGACCGAACTGCTTTGGTTGCCGATCTGAGAGTAGAGCTTGATGCCGACCTGAGAGCAGAGCTTGATTGGTTGGCTTTTACCGAGCTGTAGGCTGAGGCCGAACTCTTTGTTCGGTCGAATACTGAGACCGAACTGCTTTGGTTGCCGATCTGAGAGTAGAGCTTGATTGGTTGGCTTTTACCGAGCTGTAGGCTGAGGCCGAACTCTTTGGTAATGCCGAACTCATACTCTTCCTTGGGCTTTGGGCTGATGGGCCGTCATTGCTGTTGGGCTTGTTTAGTACGCACCCCATCACTGGTCAGTCTCGTAAAGTCTGAAATCGTAAATATAAGTTCCAGTCTTTCTCAATAGTCCCATTTTGTAATTCATGTGTCTTTTGATAATGTATAAAATATGTTTCGTTAAAATAAGTACCTTCTTTTATTTTATTTTTCCCTTTTCAATGAAACAAGTTTATTTTTAACATCAACAAAAGATGTCTTTTGTTAAATGGATGCCTTTTTACGATTTCAACTCTTATGTAGAACTTATAGGATTTTGACCGAACTTCGTGGTTTAATGATTATTACACTTTTTTTTCTTTTTGATCTGCGTGTCTAATCTTGATGTCTCAAATGTTTATTTTTAATTGGCAGACTTCTACCATCAAGGTTTGTTATCAGCCAATTACATTGCATTCATTGTTTTACTCCCTCATCCCTCAAGAATATGCACTCTTTCATTTTTAGTCCGTCCCACAAGAATATGCATTTTTCAATTTTGGAAAGTCCTTTCTCTCTAATGAGGTGAGACTCATTCTCCACTATCAATACTTTATTTATTTTTTCTCTTTATCTCTCTCTTACTTTACTAATTTTGCATTAAAACTTGTGCCGACCCAAAGTGCATATTCTTTGGGGACGGATGGAGTATAAATTTATGTTATAGTATTCTTAATTTGTAGTATAAGTCAGCTCTTGAAAGAAGAATTTACAATAAGTAAAGATAGGTCAATTTTGGTCGTAAACATATGACCAAAATGCGAATTTGGTCTAAGACATAGACTTTTTGAAAAACAGGTCCATAAAAAATTAAAATTTCGACAAAGTAGTCATTTTTTACGGTTCCGTCGAAAAACTAACGGTCAATGCTAATTGCACAGTGGCATGACCGTTAGTTTTTTGATGGAACTGTAAAAAAAGAACCACTACGACAAGGATTTCATTTGTTCTGGACCTGTTTTTCAAAAAGTTAATATTTTGGACCAAATTCGTATTGGTCATATGTTGAAGACCAAAATTGACATTTACTCTAGTATATTACCCGAATAAAATGCAACCGAGTTTAGTGAATTTTAACATATTGGGTTCTTATAATCCTGGCTCCTTATATATTGTGTTCTGCATATCTGCAGTGCTTGTCGTGACATGTCTGGCAATTATAGGTGCGCAATTTAGTTAACGTCTCACTACAAACACAATGGATAAAGTTGCTAATTAACTTTGTGTCCTTAAAAATAACTCCAGTTTGTTTTACTGGAGCCCTAAATCCCCTTGTGATTATCTGATACGAGACCCCCGCCACCAGACGCAACAGCAGAGCGGCATGCCGAGCTGGAGGCGACAACAGCCGAGCAGCACGGCGCAGCAGAGCGGCATGCCGAGCTGGAGGCGACAACAGCCGAGCAGCACGACGCAGCGCTTCCGGAGCCGAGCAGCACGACGCAGCCGAGCAGCACGACGCAGTGCGTGAATGACCGAAGTGAAGAATTGATTGTGTCGAAGAGATCCTTGAGGCCGAGAGACAAGCTCAAGGCGCCGAACAAGTTCAAGAATTAGCCGATTCGTTTTGTTTCTTTTTTATTTCTTTCCTTTTATGTTTTAGTATTTTTGAAACATTAATTTACTTATTGTTGAGTCGGGCCTGATGTATAAGCCCCGTTCGGGTTTTCTTTGCGGTTCTTTCCCGGATGAATTAGGATACGTCGAACCGCCCTAGGGTTTCTAGTATAAAATAGGGTATTTCATCAACACATTATTTTTATGAATGAAATATTTTCCCTAAACCTATCTTGCATTCCAAGAAGCCCGAATTATCGTAACTTTGTTGCTGAGTGGAGAACGTCCACAACTCAACAAAACCCGTGATCTTCCTCCGAGATTGTCGACAGGTCGATTGCTAGTTCCCACGAGAAGGAAGATAACTAATTGTTACGGAGCACGTCTGTAACAACTGGTGCTTTCATCCCGTAACTCAACATCTATAACAACGGCGAATCAGATGGCTTCGGATTACCCGAGAGCCGAGACGTCGTCGGCACTACATCTAGGGCCGGCGCCACAGCGCCAAGTAGCCGAGTCAGGGGGTCGGTCCCAATCAACGGATCCGATCACGCTAGGGTTCGCGCAGTTAAATGAACGCTTTGATAAGATGGACCGTCGGGTCGAAACCTTGGAGCGCCGACCGCATCCACAAGCGGCTGATCACACCCAAGTTTGGGACGATGCCGAACACGAATGGGAGGAGTATCGAGGGCACGGTCGGCCAGTACGTGAGGATCTTGACCGTTCATACCGACACCAGGATCGAGGTCGGGGACGCCCGTCTCGGGGTGGTCGCGGTGATCGGGGTGGAGGAGGCCGTTTTTCGCAGCGGCGCGATGTGACGGAGTATCGAACGGGTCGCTGTCGGGACAATTGGGATCCACCTCAGAGGCATGACGATTGGGACGAGGATCCGCACGAGGATCGCGGTGTCTCCTGCTGGGACCCGCCTCAGCGCCGAGAGCGTTTTCCCCGCCAGGGAACCGATTACTCTTCCGGCTTGAAGATGGACGCGCCCCACTTTAACGGGGCGGATGCGCCAAATTGGATATCCCGCGTACAATATTATTTCGATCACAAACGGATCCCGGAGTCTGAGCGTCTGCATTATGTAGTGATGCTGTTTGACCCCCCCGCTTCGGAATGGATATTCAATTATAGGGAGACCAATGGTTTTGTAACGTGGCCGGAGTTCCTGGACGACGTCAGACATCGCTTTGACCCACAGAGCTTCAGAAATTACACGGGTCTGATCGCCAAGCTGGTTCAGACGTCTACCGTAGCAGACTACCACGCAACGTTCGAACGGTACCTCAATCGGGTGACCGATTTATCGGAGTCATCTCTGATTCCTATTTTTATCCAAGGGCTCAAGCAACCCTTGCAAGAGAAGATCGAATTGCAGAACCCGGTTTCATTAGCGGAGGCAATGGCATTGGCATTGCGCTTGGCTGCAACACAAGACGAGCGACCGCACCAACCGTCGCCATATCCGCGACGCCAGTGGTCAGGGAAGGAGCAGAGGGCCCCCCCGATCCCCGGTTCGACCCCAATTTCTGGACCACAGCCGCAAGAACTTCAGGGACGTGACGCGGACAAGGCACGGGTATACCCAATCAGGGTGTCTAACGCCGAGAAATCGGAGCGGGCACGCCGAGGGCTTTGTTACCATTGCCCTGAAAAATGGGTCGCAGGCCACGTCTGTAAGGTCAAACTTCTTTGCTATATGGATGACGATGCTGACAACCTGCAGGAGGATACCGCGGGAGATCAAGTGCCGGAGGACGAACTAATTACGGCTGATCTATCGCACCTTCACGCCTTGGATGGCCGAGGGAGCTCGAAACCGTTCATTGTACAGGGCACGTTGGGCGTAACCAACGTGCGGGTATTGATCGACACAGGCGCGACATTGGATTTCCTCCAGCCACGCATCGCCGAAATACTCCAGTTGGACCTAACACCCATCAGACCATTCCGGGTGTTGGTAGGTAACGGAGCATCCCTGCTCTGCACCCACATAGCGCGGGGCACCAAGCTGACGCTGCAGGGCAACATATTTGTGGTGGATCTCCATATTCTCGCTCACCATGGGCCAGATGTGATTTTGGGAATGCGTTGGTTGGAATCGCTGGGGAAGGTGTCGGCGGATTTCGTCAGAAAAACGTTGGAATTTACTCACGGAGAGCGACCGGTTTTCTTACAAGGCTTGATACCGGGGCCAAAACAAATATCCCTTCACTCGTTATACACATTAACGACGCAACCAACGGACCACGAGTTCTATGAGATTGTACCGATTGACAGCGGCACTGAGGCAGTGGAGGGAAGCAGTAGGGAGGACTTTCCTCCGGGCTTGCCGAACGGAATTCTCGCGGTTTTAAACACACACCGAGCGGTGTTTGAACAGCCTCGTGGCATGCCCCCGCCGCGGCAGTTTGATCACCGAATTCATCTCCTACCCGGTACACGGCCGATTAATGTTAGACCGTACAGGTACCCCTACTTCCAGAAGACGGAAATCGAAAGGCAGGTTCGCGATATGCTGGAACAGGGTATCATTCGCCATAGTCACAGCCCGTTCTCGTCCCCGGTATTGCTGATCCGAAAAAGGATGGCACTTTTCGGTTTTGCATTGATTACCGAGCCCTCAATAAGGCCACCGTGCCGGATCATTTCCCCATTCCTACGGCAGAAGAACTATTTGACGAGTTGGGAGGTGCTAGGTACTTCACTAAGTTGGATCTTCGCTCGGGGTATCACCAAATTCGAATGAACGGGGACGACATTTTCAAAACCGCTTTTAGAACTCATGATGGGCATTTCGAGTTTCTCGTGATGCCTTTCGGGTTGACAAACGCACCGTCCACCTTCCAGGCGGCGATGAATGCTATTTTCCAGCCACTTCTCAGAAAATGTGTTATCGTTTTCTTCGATGACATTTTGATTTATAGCCCGACCATTGAGCTGCATAGTAGCCACCTGGAAGCCGTTCTGGAACTGCTCCATGCTAATAACTTCTTCGTGAAGCTTTCGAAGTGTTCATTTTGTAGTATGTCGGTGGAGTATTTAGGGCACATCATTGACGAAGGCCATCTCAAGGCCGACCCGACCAAAATACAGGCGATGACGGCGTGGCCTAAGCCGGGAACGGTACGGCAACTGCGAGGTTTTTTAGGGTTGACAGGCTACTACCGCCGTTTCGTCGCCCACTACGCGATGATCGCGGCGCCCTTAACAGATTTACTTAAAAAAGAGGCTTTTCGATGGAGCCCCGAAGCCGAGAAGGCGTTCGCAGCTCTGAAGCAGGCGATGACATCAGCTCCGGTCCTCCAATTGCCGAATTTCGACTTGCCATTTTGCGTGGAGACTGACGCGTGCGACGTGGGCATTGGCGCGGTGCTAATGCAACGGGATCACCCCATTGCGTTTTTCAGTAAGAAACTGGGACCTCGCAGGAGGGTGGCATCTACGTATCATAAGGAATTATATGCTATTGTGGAGGCCGTGCAAAAATGGCGACAGTATCTATTGGGGCGTGAGTTCATCATTAGAACGGATCAGAGGAGTTTGAAAGAGCTGTTACAACAAGTGGTCCAGACCCCAGACCAACAACTCTATGTTAGAAAGTTGATGGGATATAAGTTTGTGATCGAGTACAAGAGAGGCAGCATGAACAAGGCGGCAGATGCCTTGTCCCGGCAGCACGACGTGCCGAGCCCGCATCCCGATTTGCCTGCGACAGACGACGCTCCCGTCGAAGTCACGACGGATGTGGACGCGGTCCAGCTCCTACCAGTCGTCGCTAAGCCTGTACCTGATATATTGCGCGTGTTGCGCGAGGAGGCGGCCTCCCTACCCGAACTAGTGGAACTCTCGGCCAAAATCAAATCAGGCGACGCGCCCTCGCACTTATCATGGGCCGATGGCCTGATATATTACCATCGCAGGGTGTTGGTGAGCGCGGAGTCCAAGGCAAAACGGACGTTACCAAAGGAACACCATTGCTCGCCGATGGCGGGTCATCCGGGACACGAGAGAACATTCCGCCTATTGGCGGCGGGGTTTTATTGGCCAAACATGCGCAAAGATGTAGTGACGTTTGTGAACGAGTGTGTGGTGTGCCAGTCCACGAAGTATTCAACGCGAAAGCCGGCGGGGCTATTGCAGCCGCTACCCGTCCCGTCGCAAGTATGGGAGGATGTGTCAATGGACTTCATCACCGGGCTGCCCCAGTCCCGGGGGTATACAACCATTATGGTGGTGGTGGATAGGCTTTCAAAATATGCTCATTTCGCCCCCCTACCTCCTAAATTTGACGCCTCCCGAGTGGCGCAGCTGTTTGTGAATACGGTGGTCCGGCACCACGGGTTCCCTAAAACCTTGGTGTCGGATAGAGATTCGGTGTTCCTCAACGCAACATGGGAGGAGATGATGCGTCTGAGCGGCACCAAGCTTCACTTTTCCACCGCCTACCATCCGCAGTCGGATGGCCAGACGGAAGTCCGTAATCGGGGTTTGGAGCAGTATCTGCGAGCATTTGCTTCCGATAAACCTTCAAGATGGACGAATTTTTTACCATGGGCGGAGTTAGCTCTAAACTGTTCCCATCACTCTGCGCTGGGCATGACACCTTATAAAGCATTGTATGGGCGTGAGCCGCCCACGTTAGTGGCGTCCCCGCCGTCAGCAAAAACGCCGCCTAATGTGGCAGATATTATCAAAGAGCGTGGGGAGCTGCTGGTCACGTTACGGCGAAACCTCTTGCGGGCCCAGCAGCGAATGACGGATGTGGCAAACAGACACCGCAGGCACGTGGAGTTTGACGTGGGCGATGTCGTATGGCTGAAACTGCAACCGTACCGGCAGCACTCGGTTGCGAAACCGTTGTCGGCAAAGCTAGCGCCACGGTTCTATGGCCCCTTCGAAATTTTGGAGAGGGTGGGCCCGGTGGCATACAAATTACGTCTTCCGGAGGGTAGTAGAGTCCACAATGTGTTCCACGTGAGCTTGTTGCGTGAATTTGTGGCGGGCGACGGGGATGTGGACGGAGTGAAATTGCCTCCCGTGTTTGTGGGGGATAGGCCAGTGGTGCGTCCCGTGGCAGTGTTGGAGGAGCGCGTCAGCTGGCAGGGCGACCGACCGGAGCGACAGTGCTTGGTGCAGTGGGAAGATGATGCTTCCACACCTACTTGGGAGCCGGTCGAGGCGATTGGTAGGCAGTTCCCGGAGGTTCGCCTTGTGGACAAGGCGATTGTTAACGGAGGGGGGGTTGATACGAGACCCCCGCCACCAGACGCAACAGCAGAGCGGCATGCCGAGCTGGAGGCGACAACAGCCGAGCAGCACGGCGCAGCAGAGCGGCATGCCGAGCTGGAGGCGACAACAGCCGAGCAGCACGACGCAGCGCTTCCGGAGCCGAGCAGCACGACGCAGTGCGTGAATGACCGAAGTGAAGAATTGATTGTGTCGAAGAGATCCTTGAGGCCGAGAGACAAGCTCAAGGCGCCGAACAAGTTCAAGAATTAGCCGATTCGTTTTGTTTCTTTTTTATTTCTTTCCTTTTATGTTTTAGTATTTTTGAAACATTAATTTACTTATTGTTGAGTCGGGCCTGATGTATAAGCCCCGTTCGGGTTTTCTTTGCGGTTCTTTCCCGGATGAATTAGGATACGTCGAACCGCCCTAGGGTTTCTAGTATAAAATAGGGTATTTCATCAACACATTATTTTTATGAATGAAATATTTTCCCTAAACCTATCTTGCATTCCAAGAAGCCCGAATTATCGTAACTTTGTTGCTGAGTGGAGAACGTCCACAACTCAACAAAACCCGTGATCTTCCTCCGAGATTGTCGACAGGTCGATTGCTAGTTCCCACGAGAAGGAAGATAACTAATTGTTACGGAGCACGTCTGTAACATTATCATCATCAGATCTGGAGTTGTATTGCTAATCCTCTATAATATCATCCACACCGGTAAGAATCTTTAATTTGATTTCTCTTAATTACTTATTATAATGATGACCATGACGATGAAGATATGATGATGTTGTGTACGTGATGTAGTTGTTGGGAAATATTAGTATGCCATTGAATTTGTTTTCTAATTGGGATAGGATTATGCTTCCTAATTGAGATAGGACTATGTTTCCAAATTAGGATAGGATCTCATGCGTGCCTATTTATATGTGAGTAGAGCACATAACTTTGTGATCGTGATCTTAGATCTGAAATCTGTAACTGCAGTCATAATACAATTTGTTCTCAGTTCTTGCCCGTGGAAGTAGCCAATTGGCAAACCACGTAAATTCTGTGTCTCTTTACGTTATTTCATTTGTCGATTACACAATTACTCTATTCTGTCACAACAAACGGGTCTCAGAGTATGGTTTTCGGACTAGGGTTTTGAATTCCGCATCTGTTAGGGTTTCTGTGTTAATCGATCAAGATGTCTGCTCTGAACGTGAAGGGCGACAAATTCACCGGGAGAAATAGTTTTGGCTTATGGCAGATCAAGATGCGATCCTTGCTGAAGCAGTAGGGTTTGTGGGCGCCGCTCAAAACAAAGAAGGCAATGGAGGATGATGAGGAGTGGACAACCTTAGACTAAAAGGCCCACTCGACCATCATGTTGTGCCTGTTTGACGATGTTATCATCTAAGTTGCTGATCAGGAGACTGCTGCTACCCTTTGGACGAAGTTGGAGAGTCTATACATGACGAAGTCTCTAACCAACAAGTTGCTCCTAAAGTAAGGTTTGTTTCGATTACACATGCAGGAAGGTATGCCCCTTCGGGATCATCTGGAAAATTTGAACAAAATTTTGCTGGATTTGCGTAATGTTGATGTCATGAGCTATTAGTTGCCCGTGGAGGGAAAATTTGAGGCAAGGATGAAGAAGTTTGTTTGTTTGATATTATGATGATGCATTTGGAAGGATGATTCAAGTCAAGGTGGAGATTTGTTTCCTAATTGGGATAGGATTATGCTTCCTAATGGGGATAGAACTATGTTTCCGAATTAGGATATGATCTCATGTGTGCCTATTTATATGTGAGTAGAACACATAATTCTGTGATCGTGATCTTAGATCTGAAATCTGTAACTGCAGTCATAATACAATTTGTTCTCCGTTCTTACCCGTAGATGTAGTCAATTGGCGAACCACGTAAATTATGTGTCTCTTTACATTCTTTCGTTTGTCAATTACACAATTACTCTATTCTGTCACAATAGGAACATATATATGGCGCCCTTGGCAACTCAATTCGTGTTCTCAGGTATGGTAATAGGAGTTTCGTTGGTCATTCTACTAATACAAATTGCATTTATTTTTACTTAAAATATAGTATTACCTCATATTGCACTAATTCATTTTTATTCACTTTTATTCACGTTTCACTAACTTTTTCATCTTTGCATCTCTTAAAATTTGTATCCAAAGAAAAGGAGATACCAATCATGGACCTACGGATATAATTTGCATTAGTTTTCCACTCATTTCTAAATATCAATACTTATAATGAATCAAGGAATTTGTTTTTAACTTTTACTGTTCAGCTCAAGTTTTTTGGTCATGTTACTAAGTGCATTCTTCTTCTTTTCCAGCCATCATCTCTAGTATCATCATCTGAGCACCAAGAATAATTATTTGTCCTTTGATAATCTGATTTTTGATTTACAAATTCCGAAGAAGGCATTTGTCCTCATTTGAGGGAGTAGAGTCATTCCTACAAAGTGATAATAAACTCGCTCCAATTAGGTATTCTTATTCGGACATAAAGAAGATGACTAAGAATTTTGAAGATAAACTAGGCCAAGGGAGCTTCGGTTCTGTTTACAAAGGAAAGCTTCGAAGTGGCCATCTTGTAGCAGTCAAATTACTTGGAAAATCCGGAGCATATGGGCAAGACTTCATCAATGAAATAACAACTATTGGGTGGATACATCATGTAAATGTTGTTTAACTTGTTGGATATTGCGTTGAAAGATCCAAGCATGCCCTCATTTTCGATTTCATGCCAAATGGTTCCCTTGACAAGCACATCTTCAACCGAGAAAAAACATCACCAATGGATTGGGAAATGAAATTTAAAATTGCAGTTGGAGTGGCTCGAGGGATTAAGTATTTGCACCATGGTTGTGACTTCCGGATCTTGCATTTTGACATCAAACCTCACAATATACTTCTTGATGATAATTTTGTTCCAAAAATATCAGATTTTGGGCTGGCAAAATTATGCGCCACAAATAAGGAGGCAGTGACATTGACGGCCGCTAGAGGAACCATATGGTATGTTGCTCCTGAACTTATTAATAGAAGTATTGGTAGAGTGTCTTACAAGGCTGATGTGTATAGTTTTAGAATGTTGTTGATGGAAATGGTGAGCTTAAACAAGCACTTGACACGAAATAATGATGAATCTAGTAAGTATTTCCCAAACTGGATATACGACCACTTGAGCCAAGGTAGGGGACATTGAAGTTGGAAATGTTGATTAAAATGATGATAGAAACATTGTTCGGAAGATGACTATTGTTGCGTTATGGTGCATACAAATGAGTCCAAATAATCGTCCATCAATGAATAAGGTACTGGATATGTTAGAAGGTGATGTTGAACATCTGCAGTTTCCAGATTATCCGTCACAAACAGTGTATATGGATAAAAATGGGGAAGAATGGTAGAATACAGATTCATATGATTTCACATCATTGTTGCATGATAACAATGGTAGCTGCATTATTGAGATAATTAACAATGCTTGAATCGGCCTCTCTTGTACAAGTATATTGCTTTTCGTTATCAGAGTGAATTGGCATGTCATTAATTAGTTATGTACTTTTATGGTTTTGTGAATTATATTGATGAATTTATTTAATTCATCTCATACAATTTTGGCATGTTTTTGAGCTATAGAAAGGGTTCTGAGTTATTTGAAAAGAATTCTCACTAGTAATGAAAATAACTTGTGTATGTACTGCAGCGCTTGCAGTGAGATGTGTGGATATTATATGTGCAAACTAAATTATATTCCATTCATCCATGAAAAATAGTTTTATTTCAAAAATAAAAATTTTCTTTCATACTTTACTCACTTTATCTCCTTCTTCCCTTACTTTTTCTACTCGCTCTCATATTTTTTTCTCTCTCTTCTACTTTATTTACTTTTTCTCCCATCTGAAGTTAATGAACTCATGTTCACTGGTGCACTCTATATTAAAATTTGCATCAGTTTTCCATTCGTTTCTACGTCATACCACAAGTTAAGAGTAAAACTATTTTAGCAAAAGTCCTAATCACAAATGTATTTTGTCTTGTTTTTCCATGTTATTTATATGCCCTCATCATTGCCAAACGGTTCACTTTACGAGTAAATCTTCAATTTAGAAAAATCCTCTTCATAGGATTGGGATACTGATGCACTATTTATTAGTGCTAAGAAATACTTGCAAGTATACAAGGTAGATCTAGTATAGCTAAAGGTCAGTACCGGATATCGAACACAAGGAATAAGATCGCAACTGTCTATTATATACTTAACGTCATATACTATCTAGAGACAAAAAGAAATAAGCAAATAATGAATAACATAAAAGAAAAATAATACAAAGCTAGCTAAGGAGTGTAGAATTTTAGGAACCGCGATTAAAAGCTAATATCCAAAGGAGTTCCTTGAATTACAGTCTCTACAGTTTCTAAGCTATCACATGTGTAAAACTATATCTTCTCCCGAAGCATACAATTTGTAGATTGCTACCTAGAACCGAAGTGTCCTTCCTAGAACTTAGGAAACAACTCCTAAAAGCTCCTAAGATACTTAGATTCATTCGAAGGCTCAAATCTCCCGATTATATTGGCAAAGATGTCAACTTCTCTTCTTTCAAATTAAACTACTCATCTCCCGAGTATTGTAGTAAAATCCACATGCATTTATAAGATGGTCAATCAAACAAATGTATAAGCACAAGAGAAATTGAAATAACTACAAGAGCTAACAATGAAAAATAATTGAATAAATAACTCAAATCATAGCTTGTAAACCAAAAATTCTACAAAAGATGTTTACTACTCATAGACAAGTAAAAACAACAAAAAGTACTAGACATGAAGAAAAACAAAACAAAACCCAAGGTTGAATGATGTAGTCTTCAGTCTTCTCTTGCTCGCTGGATCTGCAGACCTCCGCTTCAATGGGAGGTGGATGAATAATATGTGAAATATGATATGGAAGAAGTATAGAGGTTGAGAGGGTTGGAGGCTTGAGATGGGATGCAAGAAGGTGTCGAGATGGAGAAGGATTGGAGGCTCTGAGATGAATATTATGAATTAGATTATGAGGTATATAGGCTTAAAAAGGTTTAAAATAGGTAAATTCGAATTCTTCAAGGAGAGATTTGGCAACAATTTCTTTCCTTCCTTAATTTCCGCCGGATTTTGACTTCATTGCGCGATGTTCGTAAAATGACCAAAACGTTCTCCACATAACTCTGATTTAGATGTTCAAGGTAGCCACGCGAAGCTCTTTCAAATATGAAGAAAATGATGTGTAGTAAGAACGGATTGGAGTTCAAAATCGCTAGCAGAATGGGCTCGAACAGAGATGGCTGCACCTTGGCTTTTTTGCACCTTTTTTCTGTCTTTTTCTATCATTTATCAACAAATACGTCAAAATACCAAAATGTATAACATATGCAATTTAAGAACATAATTTGCATGATTGACATTTAAAACAAGCCAAATCTAGGCCTTAAAAACATGCAAAATCCGTGTTTATCAGATATGAAATTTAGAGCATCCGTAGCGGTGACGGACATACGTCCGTCCGTCCGTACCAGCGGAGCAGCACCGCCTGCTCGCAGTTGGCGCGGCGCTGCTCGATGCATCGAGCACGTCCGTGCCAATGAGCAGCTAACGTGGCGTGTTCTGATTGGCCAACGGCATTTCCATTGGAAATTCAATTTTTTGTTTTTATTTAAAAATCGAAAATAATACCAAAAAAATAAAAAAAAAAATTCATATTCCCAAAAATATGTCCATTTTTTACCGTTTTTCTGGATTTTTTTTTATTTTTTTTTAATTTTTTCCCAAAATCATCTATAAATACACACATTCATATCCATTTTTCACATCAAATCATCTCTCATTCATATTTTTTTATACAACTTATCTACATCTTCCTCTCTCACTCAAACCCTCTCAAATGGATTTCACCAATCTCATTGTGGAAGCGGAGCGCGAAGAACAAGAATACTATGAACAATATCGTGCCGTCTATGAAGCCTATGTCGCCGCGAATACCCCCGCTCCTCCTCCTCGACCAACTAGATCAACTCGTCGCTACATCAATCGTGACCGGGAGGAAGTCGTTGCCGACCTGACCAGCCGCGGTTTCCGGAAGATTACTTTCGGCACCGTTTTCGCATGTCAAAACGCTTGTTTATGCGTATTGTCAACACATTGTCCGCCCGTGTTGAATACTCTCAAACAAGTACAAACGCAACCGGTCGGCAAAGTCTCTCGGCGTTGCAGAAGTGTACGTGTGCCATCCGACAACTTGCTACTGGGAAAACGGCTGACCTCTTCGACGAGTATTTGCATATCGGTGAGTCAACTAGAATCCCTTGCCTTAAAAATTTTTGGTGAGAAATTGCTTCAGGCACCCACCACCGATGATTGCCAACGGTTGCTTCGTCTACATTAAACAGTCCATGGTTTTCCCGGTAAGCTTGGCAGTATTGACTGCATGCATTGGAGGTGGAAGAATTTCCCGACTACTTGGAGGGGGCAACACTTAAGCGGCCACAAAGGCGGCGGCCAACACTTATCCTTGAAGCGGTCGCCGACTATCGCCTATGGATATGGCATGCATATTTTGGTATTGCCGGATCCAACAACGACTTGAACGTGCTCTATTCTTCACCACTCTTCAATGATGTTTTGAATGGTGTAGCACCGGAGATTGACTTCACCATCAACGGAAATGCATACCACATGGGTTACTATCTCTCCAATAGTATCTACCCAAGGTGGTCGACTTTCGTGAAGACGCTCAGCAACTCGCAAGACCCGAGACGGGTTCTTTTTGCGCACCGTCAAGAGTCCGCTCGGAAAGACGTCGAAAGAGCTTTCGGGGTCCTTCAAGCCCGATTCAACATTGTGAAGGCCCCGTCTCGGCTGTGGTACGTGAAAAATATCGCCGACATCATGTACACGTGTATTATCTTACACAACATGATTATAGCTGACGAATCACCGATGGCGGCTAGCTTTTGCGACGAGGATGAAGCCGTAAGCTCTACCGCGAGGTCTCCCCCACGCCGAGGTGTGCATACGACGGTGGGTGAGAGGATCGAAACAAGGAACACAATGCGCGATACCCGAGCCCACATTGAGCTACAAGAAGACCTAATCCAACACATCTGGGCGAAATTCGGCCACGAGTAGTGGGTTTTTTAATTTTATGAATTTAATTATGTAATTTTGAATTTTTAGGATCTTAATTATGTACTTTTTAATTTTTAGGATTTTAATTATGTAAGAGGATGTGAATGATTGATTGTTGAGAACGTGGGGAGATTGTTTTGCCTGGCCAGGCTATGAAAATGTTTTTGTGATACTCGATGATATTTCTTAACTACATGTAAAACTCGAGTTAACTATGGTATGGATGACATAGCTTTTATCAAATATTTTGGCGTGTGTTCACTGAGTATATCAAATACTCAGCCCTGCATATGTTATCTTTATGTGCAGGTTGAGCGGGGTGTTGCGATGGATGTTGAGTCGGCTTCGGAAATTTGGATAAGTTGTGTCTCCATACATAGGCGTCATCCTATGACTCTCTTTGATAACTTATTTCCACTGCTACTTTTCAAAACTAATGTCACAAGAGTTTACTTTACTTAGTATGACTTTATTGTGTCAAATACTTTGAGACTTTATTCCACTGCTTACTTTTGATAAACTAAAATGTTTTTGTAGACTAAAGTATTTTCCCTTTTGGAAGTTAATCAAATTTTTGCATTAAGTGTCAACTTTTATTGTGTCCCCCATTTCTTCCCCGCTCCTTAGTCCCTCCCCTCGTCACGTTTTCCCCATCTTCACTATCCTTAGTAAGGGCGGCCGTGAAAAAGTGGTATCAGAGCTTCGTTCTTTCGCTCTGGTCTGAGAGTCTTGTTTTACCTTAAGTCTAGATTAGTGAACTTTAGACTAGAAGTGTCACGAAGGCTCAACATTCAAAGCATCACGCCCAACCAAAGAAAGTGAGGTATATTCTAAGTTGTTGAAAGAATGTGAGATGGATGTATAAAATTGATGATGATATGATGAGGATGTTTTGGCAAGTGTACGCATGTGAATAAACGTTATGTGTGAATATGATACCGTGATGATATGATTATGTGGAACATGAGCATGATTGGCATGATGATCTAAACACGTGTTATATGTGTGAATATGATATTGTGATAGTGTGATTATGTGGAATATGAGCATGATTGGCAAGATGATCTAAACACGTGTTGTATGTGCGAATATGATATTGTTATGGTATGATTATGTGAGACATGAGCAAGATTGATATGATTACTTAAGTATGTGTTATGTTTGAATGTACTACGAAGTAAGCATGTGAACATAGGAAGCCACGTGGGAGTTAGAAGATAGGATGAAAGAAAAGTACCCCGAGTTATTTTTGTAAGACAATGAAATTTTGGGATGAAATTTCTGTTAAGAGGGGAAGGATGTAGCACCCCGGAAAATTTTGACTTTTTTATTATTATTTTTATTTAATGGCTTATTATTATTTTTTAAATTTATGTGGATGTTGAATAAGAATTTCTTTTTTGGAAATTGAGTCTCTATGTGTTTGAGTTAATTATGTGAAATTAGTTGTTGTGAGTTATGTGAGTTAATGTGATTAAGCTTCCAATGTGTAATTAAATTAAATGGGATCATGCATAATTGTTCTAGCCATTCTATTGAAATTTTCGGCCCTCCTATTTATTGGAAACAATATTTTCTTCTCAGATTTAATTAATTGCTTTGGGACATTTATCCAAATTAAATCCAAACCAAATTATCCCTATGCTATTCTACATGATTTTCGACCCCTTGGCCATCCCTTGAGATTTTCGACTTCTCCTAGTAATTAGGAGAAGGAATTATTTTGCGTATTAAATCTTACCATATCTTACCAAATTTAAATCCTATTCCTATTTGATTTGAGGATTTAAGTATTTTTTTTTTCCTTGATCTCTCCCATTCCACACACCTACTTTCATTTCTAATTATGAGATTTTATTTTATTCCCCCACAATTTAATTCTTTTATTTAATTGTGGGATTTATCCTAGACTATAAATTAAAAGAACCCTAACCCTAGGCCTCATATTTTTCGCCTCCCTCTCTTCTCTCCTCCCACACGTTTTCTCCCCTCTCTTCCTCTCCTTATCCACCAATTCTTCACCAATCCTTTGTTCTTGCATCAATTTGGAGTTGGAAATTCAAGATTCATCGAAGAATCGCATCAATTATCTTTCCTAACGATTGTTTTTGAACAAGAAAGGTATATTTGAATTCTCTTTCTCATCCTTTCCATTGAACCCATGTTTCTTGATCCCCTCATGCATATAGTGAGTGTAGAAATCATAGATCTAAAAATTAATCGGTTGGGATTGATGTTTTGCATGAGAAAGTATGTGGATATGCGTTTATGAATGTGTATGTGTGAGGCTGTCGATGATTCGTTGGTGAATGATATGTGAATATATAAGAACTTGGTTGTGAGATCTTTTTTGAAGCATGATTATGTGTTGGAAGCATGAATATATGTGTTTGGATGAATGATAGATAAACCCTAATTCGAATTTGTGAAGCATAAAAACTGTGGTGTTCGGACAATAGATTCCGACGTGTGTTTGACCAACCAAACGATCTTATTTTGATACGAATTTTTAACTGAGTAATATTTAAGATGTCGTCTGTGTTGTGTACAAATATCAGCCTTGTTTGACAAAAGATGACATTTTAATGAATTTATGAAGTTAACTGCGCAGTTCTGTCAGAATTTGTATTCTCGTCCAGTGAGTTTCGTTTTTAATTTGACCGACCTAAATATGTGATTTTGATGTGAAATTTTAACTGGATTATATATGATGTGTCTACTGTGTTTTGATAAAAGTTCAGCCCCAACGGAGGTCGGATGGATTTTTAATGATTTCTACAAAACGACTGCGCATTTCTGCCAGATTTCTGTCATGTTAAAATAATACTTGTTGTCAAGTTTTAAGTGAATAAATGATACATGTGTAAATAAGAAACGTATCCTATGATGTGATTATGTGTTGCACGTTGATGTATGCCAAAGGGTTCGTTTCGTTTATGATGGTGAACGTTGGGATGGGCAATATAAGAAAACGATGAAAGGAACGATAGGGCATGCATGAGTAATGTGTTGATAGAAAACTGATTGTGTTGTATTATGTGGTTATGATGTTGTTAAGGGCTGTTGTACGTACGTGGGTACGAAGAGCAAGGATTTCAATAAAGTTGTGAACCGTGTTTGTAAGCAATCGAGATGGGCTTTCTTTACTAAACTCTTTTACGTTTCAAAAGTATGATTGTGGAGCTATAAGGGTGGTTTAAAGTGTTATGTTATGCCGTGATTGTTTTGATGTTGAGATTATTGCCTGATGCCTAGTTCGTTTGAGCTTGCTTCGTTAGGCTATAGGGCTATGTTGAGATTGTGATTGATGCCTAGTTTGTGAGTTCGCTCCATTAGGCTATAGGGCTATGATAAACGAATTCGGGTCTGAATAGGGCCGCAAACCCTATCAGGCTGTGTACACAGAGGGGATCGTGAGCCGTCCTTGCTAGTCGGCCGGTCTCGTGAGCGAATAGTGTTGTCACACTTTCGTCGCACTATGGTAAGAGGATGTGAATGATTGATTGTTGAGAACGTGGGGAGATTGTTTTGCCTGGTCATACTATGAAAATGTTTTTGTGATACTCGATGATATTTCTTAACTACATGCAAAACTCGAGTTCACTATGGTATGGATGACATAATGTTTATCAAATATTTTGGCGTGTGTCTGCATATGTTTTGTCTATGTGCAGGTTGAGCGGGGTGTTGCGATGGATGTTGAGTCGGCTTCGGAAATTTGGATACGTTGTGTCTTCATACATAGGCGTCATACTATGACTCTCTTTGATAACCAATTATCTTTCCTACCGATTGTTTTTGAACAAGAAAGGTATATTTGAATTCTCTTTCTCATCCTTTCCATTGAACCCATGTTTCTTGATCACCTCATGCATATAGTGAGTGTAGAAATCATAGATCTAAAAATTAATCGGTTGGGATTGATGTTTTGCATGAGAAAGTATGTGGATATGCGTTTATGTATGTGTATGTGTATGTGTGAGGTTGTGGATTATTCGTTGGTGAATGATATGTGAATATATAAGAAGTTGGTTGTGAGATCTTTTTGAAGCATGATTATGTGTTGGAAGCATGAATATATGTGTTTGGATGAATGATAGATAAACCCTAATTCGAATTTGTGAAGCATAAAAACTGTGGTATTCGGACAGTAGATTCCGATGTGTGTTTGACCAACCTAACGATCTTATTTTGACACGAATTTTTAACTGAGTAATATTTAAGATGTCGTCTGTGTTGTGTACAAATATCAGCCTTGTTTGACAAAAGATGAAATTTTAATGAATTTCTGAAGTTATCAGCCTAGTTCGTTTGAGCTTGCTTCGTTAGGCTATAGGGCTATGTTGAGATTGTAATTGATGCCTAGTTTGTGAGTTCGCTCCATTAGGCTATACGGCTATGATAAACGAATTCGGGTCTGAATAGGGCCGCAAACCCTATCAGGCTGTGTACACAGAGGGGATCGTGAGCCGTCCTTGCTAGTCGGCCGGTCTCGTGAGCGAATAGTGTTGTCACACTTTCGTCGCACTATGGTAAGAGGATGTGAATGATTGATTGTTGAGAACGTGGGGAGATTGTTTTGCCTGGTCAGGCTATGAATATGTTTTTGTGATACTCGATGATATTTCTTAACTACATGCAAAACTCGAGTTCACTATGGTATGGATGACATAATGTTTATCAAATATTTTGGCGTGTGTCTGCATATGTTTTCTCTATGTGCAGGTTGAGCGGGGTGTTGCGATGGATGTTGAGTCGGCTTCGGAAATTTGGATACGTTGTGTCTTCATACATAGGCGTCATACTATGACTCTCTTTGATAACCTATTTCCACTGCTACTTTGAAAACTAATGTCACAAGAGTTTACTTTACTTCGTATGACTTTATTGTGTCAAATACTTTGAGACTTTATTCCGCTGCTTACTTTTGATAAACTAAAATGTTTTTGTAGACTAAAGTATTTTCCCTTTTGGAAGTTAATCAAATTTTTGCATTAAGTGTCAACTTTTATTCTGTCCCCCATTTCTTCCCCGCTCCTTAGTCTCTCCCCTCGTCATGTTTTCCCCGTCTTCACTATCCTTAGTAAGGGCGGCCTTGACAAAGTGGTATCAGAGCTTCGTTCTTTCGCTCTGGTCCGAGAGTCTTGTTTTACCTTAAGTCTAGATGAGTGAACTTTAGACTAGAAGTGTCACGAAGGCTCAACATTCAAAGCATCACGCTCAACCAAAGAAAGTGAGGTATATTCTAAGTTGTTGAAAGAATGTGATATCGAGGTACAAAATTGATGATGGTATGATGAGGATGTTTTGGCAAGTGTACGCATGTGAATAAACGTTATGTGTGAATATGACACCGTGATGATATGATTACGTGGAACATGAGCATGATTGGCATGATGATCTAAACACGTGTTATATGCGTGAATATGATATTGTGATAGTGTGATTATGTGGAATATGAGCAAGATTGGCAAGATGATCTAAACACGTGTTGTATGTGCGAATATGATATTGTTATGGTATGATTATGTGGGACATGAGCAAGATTGATAAGATTACCTAAGTATGTGTTATGTGTGAATGTACTACGAAGTAAGCATGTGAACATAGGAAGCCACGTGGGAGTTAGAAGATAGGATGAAAGAAAAGTACCCCGAGTTATTTTTGTAAGACGACGAAATTTCGGGACGAAATTTCTGTTAAGAGGGGAAGGATGTAGCACCCCGGAAAATTTTGACTTTTTTATTATTATTTTTATTTGATGGCTTATTATAATTTTTTTAATTTATGTGGATGTTGAATAAAAATTTCTTTTGTGGAAAATGAGTCTCTATGTGTTTGAGTTAATTATGTGAAATTAGTTGTTGTGAGTTATGTGAGTTAATGTGATTAAGCTTCCAATGTGTAATTAAATTAAATGGGATCATGCATAATTGTTCTAGCCATTCTATTGAAATTTTCGGCCCTCCTATTTATTGGAAACAATATTTTCTTCTCGGATTTAATTAATTGCTTTGGGACATTTATCCAAATTAAATCCAAACCAAATTATCCCTATGCTATTCTACATGATTTTCGACCCCTTGGCCATCCCTTGAGATTTTCGACTTCTCCTAGTAATTAGGAGAAGGAATTATTTTGTGGATTTAATTGGTATCTTGTTTGTCTCCTTCATTGAATTAAAATCCAATTAAATCTTACCACATCTTACAAAATTTAAATCCTATTCCTATTTGATTTGAGGATTTAAGTACTTTTTTTTCCTTGATCTCTCCCATTCCACATACCTACTTTCATTTTTAATTATGAGATTTTATTTTATTCCCCCACAATTTAATTCTTTTATTTAATTGTGGGATTTATCCTTGACTATAAATTAAAAGAACCCTAACCCTAGGCCTCATATTTTTCGACTCCCTCTCTTCTCTCCTCCCACACGTTTTTCCCCTCTCTTCCTCTCCTTCTCCACCAATTCTTCACCAATCCTTTGTTCTTGCATCAATTTGGAGTTGGAAATTCAAGATTCATCGAAGAATCGCATCAATTATCTTTCCTACCAATTGTTTTTGAACAAGAAAGGTATATTTGAATTCTCTTTCTCATCCTTTCCATTGAACCCATGTTTCTTGATCCCCTCATGCATACAGTGAGTGTAGAAATCATAGATCTAAAAATTAATCGGTTGGGATTGATGTTTTGCATGATAAAGTATGTGGATATGCGTTTATGTATGTGTTTGTTTGAGGCTGTGGATGATTCGTTGGTGAATGATATGTGAATATATAAGAACTTGGTTGTGAGATCTTTTTGAAGCATGATTATGTGTTGGAAGCATGAATATATGTGTTTGGATGAATGATAGATAAACCCTAATTCGAATTTGTGAAGCATAAAAACTGTGGTGTTCGGACAGTAAATTCCGACGTGTGTTTGACCAACCAAACGATCTTATTTTGATACGAATTTTTAACTGAGTAATATTTAAGATATCGTCTGTGTTGTGTACAAACATCAGCCTTGTTTGACAAAAGATGACATTTTAATGAATTTATGAAGTTAACTGCGCAGTTCTGTCAGAATTTGTATTCTCGTCCAGTGAGTTTCGTTTTTAGATTTGACCGACCTAAAGATGTGATTTTGATGTGAAATTTTAACTGGATGATATTTGATGTGTCTACTGTGTTTTGATAAAAGTTCAGCCCCAACGAAGGTCGGATGGATTTTTAATGATTTCTACAAAACGACTGTGCAGTTCTGCCAGATTTCTGTCATGTTAAAATAATACTTGTTGTCATGTTCTAAGTGAATAAATGATACATGTGTGAATAAGAAACGTATCCTATGATGTGATTATGTGTTGCACGTTGATGTATGCCAAAGGGTTCGTTTCGTTTATGATGGTGAACGTTGGGATGGGCAATATAAGAAAACGATGAAAGGAACGATAGGGCATGCATGAGTAATGTGTTGATAGAAAACTGATTGTGTTGTATTATGTGGTTATGATGTTGTTAAGGGCTGTTGTACGTACGTGGGTACGAAGAGCAAGGATTTCAATAAAGTTGTGAACCGTGTTTGTAAGCAATCGAGGTGGGCTTTCTTTACTAAACTTTTTTACCTTTCAAGAGTATGATTGTGGAGCTATAAGGGTGGTTTAAAATGTTATGTCATGCCGTGATTGTTTTGATGTTGAGATTGTTGCCTGATGCCTAGTTCGTTTGAGCTTGCTTCGTTAGGCTATAGGGCTATGTTGAGATTGTAATTGATGCCTAGTTTGTGAGTTCGCTCCATTAGGCTATAGGGCTATGATAAACGAATTCGGGTCTGAATAGGGCCGCAAACCCTATCAGGCTGTGTACACAGAGGGGATCGTGAGCCGTCCTTGCTAGTCGGCCGGTCTCGTGAGCGAATAGTGTTGCCACACTTTCGTCGCACTATGGTAAGAGGATGTGAATGATTGATTGTTGAGAACGTGGGGAGATTGTTTTGCCTGGTCAGGCTATGAAAATGTTTTTGTGATACTCGATGATATTTCTTAACTACATGCAAAACTCGAGTTCACTATGGTATGAATGACATAATGTTTATCAAATATTTTGGCGTGTGTCTGCATATGTTTTCTCTATGTGCAGGTTGAGCGGGTTGTTGCGATGGATGTTGAGTCGGCTTCGGAAATTTGGATACGTTGTGTCTTCATACATAGGCGTCATACTATGACTCTCTTTGATAACCTATTTCCACTGCTACTTTGAAAACTAATGTCACAAGAGTTTACTTTACTTCGTATGACTTTATTGTGTCAAATACTTTGAGACTTTATTCCGCTGCTTACTTTTGATAAACTAAAATGTTTTTGTAGACTAAAGTATTTTCCCTTTTGGAAGTTAATCAAATTTTTGCATTAAGTGTCAACTTTTATTCTGTCCCCCATTTCTTCCCCGCTCCTTAGTCCCTCCCCTCGTCACGTTTTCCCCGTCTTCACTATCCTTAGTAAGGGCGGCCTTGACAAAGTGGTATCAGAGCTTCGTTCTTTCGCTCTGGTCCGAGAGTCTTGTTTTACCTTAAGTCTAGATGAGTGAACTTTAGACTAGAAGTGTCACGAAGGCTCAACATTCAAAGCATCACGCTCAACCAAAGAAAGTGAGGTATATTCTAAGTTGTTGAAAGAATGTGATATCGATGTATAAAATTGATGATGGTATGATGAGGATGTTTTGGCAAGTGTACGCATGTGAATAAACGTTATGTGTGAATATGATACCGTGATGATATGATTATGTGGAACATGAGCATGATTGGCATGATGATCTAAACACGTGTTATATGTGTGAATATGATATTGTGATAGTGTGATTATGTGGAATATGAGCATGATTGGCAAGATGATCTAAACACGTGTTGTATGTGCGAATATGATATTGTTATGGTATGATTATGTGGGACATGAGCAAGATTGATAAGATTACCTAAGTATGTGTTATGTGTGAACGTACTACGAAGTAAGCATGTAAACATAGGAAGCCACGTGGGAGTTAGAAGATAGGATGAAAGAAAAGTACCCCGAGTTATTTTTGTAAGACGACGAAATTTCGGGACGAAATTTCTGTTAAGAGGGGAAGGATGTAGCACCCCGGAAAATTTTGACTTTTTATTATTATTTTTATTTGATGGCTTATTATTATTTTTTTAATTTATGTGGATATTGAATAAGAATTTCTTTTGTGGAAAATGAGTCTCTATGTGTTTGAGTTAATTATGTGAAATTAGTTGTTGTGAGTTATGTGAGTTAATGTGATTAAGCTTCCAATGTGTAATTAAATTAAATGGGATCATGCATAATTGTTCTAGCCATTCTATTGAAGTTTTCGGCCCTCCTATTTATTGGAAACAATATTTTCTTCTCGGATTTAATTAATTGCTTTGGGACATTTATCCAAATTAAATCCAAACCAAATTATCCCTATGCTATTCTACATGATTTTCGACCCCTTGGCCATCCCTTGAGATTTTCGACTTCTCCTAGTAATTAGGAGAAGGAATTATTTTGTGGATTTAATTGGTATCTTGTTTGTCTCCTTCATTGAATTAAAATCCAATTAAATCTTACCACATCTTACCAAATTTAAATCCTATTCCTATTTGATTTGAGGATTTAAGTACTTTTTTTTCCTTGATCTCTCCCATTCCACATACCTACTTTCATTTTAATTATGAGATTTTATTTTATTCCCCCACAATTTAATTCTTTTATTTAATTGTGGGATTTATCCTTGACTATAAATTAAAAGAACCCTAACCCTAGGCCTCATATTTTTCGAATCCCTCTCTTCTCTCCTCCCACGCGTTTTTTCCCCTCTCTTCCTCTCCTTCTCCACCAATTCTTCACCAATCCTTTGTTCTTGCATCAAGTTGGAGTTGGAAATTCAAGATTCATCGAAGAATCGCATCAATTATCTTTCCTACCGATTGTTTTTGAACAAGAAAGGTATATTTGAATTCTCTTTCTCATCCTTTCCATTGAACCCATGTTTCTTGATCCTCTCATGCATATAGTGAGTGTAGAAATCATAGATCTAAAAATTAATCGGTTGGGATTGATGTTTTGCATGATAAAGTATGTGGATATGCGTTTATGTATGTGTTTGTGTGAGGCTGTGGATGATTCGTTGGTGAATGATATGTGAATATATAAGAACTTGGTTCTGAGATCTTTTTGAAGCATGATTAGGTGTTGGAAGCATGAATATATGTGTTTGGATGAATGATAGATAAACCCTAATTCGAATTTGTGAAGCACAAAAACTGTGGTGTTCGGACAGTAGATTCCGACGTGTGTTTGACCAACCAAACGATCTTATTTTGACACGAATTTTTAACTGAGTAATATATAAGATGCCATCTCTGTTGTGTATAAATATCAGCCTCGTTTGAGAAAAGGAGAAATTTTAATGAATTTCTGAAGTTAACTGTGCAGTTCTGTCAGAATTTGTATTCTCGTCCAGTGAGTTTCGTTTTAGATTTGACCGACCTAATGATGTGATTTTGATGTGAAATTTTAACTGGATGATATTTGATGTGTCTAGTGCGTGTTGATAAAAGTTCAGCCCCAACGGAGGTCGGATGGATTTTTAATGATTTCTACAAAACGACTACACAGTTCTGCCAGATTTCTATCATGTTAAAATAATACTTGTTGTCAAGTTTTAAGTGAATAAATTATACATGTGTGAATAAGAAACGTATCCTATGATGTGATTATGTGTTGCACGTTGATGTATGCCAAAGGGTTCGTTTCGTTTATGATGGTGAACGTTGGGATGGGCAATATAAGAAAACGATGAAAGGAACGATAGGGCATGCATGAGTAATGTGTTGATAGAAAACTGATTGTGTTGTATTATGTGGTTATGATGTTGTTAAGGGCTGTTGTACGTACGTGGGTACGAAGAGCAAGGATTTCAATAAAGTTGTGAACCGTGTTTGTAAGCAATCGAGGTGGGCTTTCTTTACTAAACTCTTTTACGTTTCAAGAGTATGATTGTGGAGCTATAAGGGTGGTTTAAAGTGTTATGTCATGCCGTGATTGTTTTGATGTTGAGATTGTTGCCTGATGCCTAGTTCGTTTGAGCTTGCTTCGTTAGGCTATAGGGCTATGTTGAGATTGTAATTGATGCCTAGTTTGTGAGTTCGCTCCATTAGGCTATAGGGCTATGATAAACGAATTCGGGTCTGAATAGGGCCGCAAACCCTATCAGGCTGTGTACACAGAGGGGATCGTGAGCCGTCCTTGCTAGTCGGCCGGTCTCGTGAGCAAATAGTGTTGCCACACTTTCGTCGCACTATGGTAAGAGGATGTGAATGATTGATTGTTGAGAACGTGGGGAGATTGTTTTGCGTGGACAGGCTATGAAAATGTTTTTGTGATACTCGATGATATTTCTTAACTACATGCAAAACTCGAGTTCACTATGGTATGGATGACATAACTTTTATCAAATATTTTGGCGTGTGTTCACTGAGTATATTAAATATTCAGCCCTGCATATGTTTTCTTTATGTGCAGGTTGAGCGGGGTATTGCGATGGATGTTGAGTCGGCTTCGGAAATTTGGATACGTTGTGTCTTCATGCATATGCGTCATCCTATGACTCTCTTTGATAACCTATTTCCACTGCTACTTTGAAAACTAATGTCACAAGAGTTTACTTTACTTCGTATGACTTTATTGTGTCAAATACTTTGAGACTTTATTCCGCTGCTTACTTTTGATAAACTAAAATGTTTTTGTAGACTAAAGTATTTTCCCTTTTGGAAGTTAATCAATTTTTTGCATTAAGTGTCAACTTTTATTGTGTCCCCCATTTCTTCCCCGCTCCTTAGTCCATCCCCTCGTCACATTTTCCCCGTCTTCACTCTCCTTAGTAAGGGCGGCCGTGACAAAGTGGTATCAGAGCTTCGTTCTTTCGCTCTGGTCCGAGAGTCTTGTTTTACCTTAAGTCTAGATTAGTGAACTTTAGACTAGAAGTGTCACGAAGGCTCAACATTCAAAGCATCACGCTCAACCAAAGAAAGTGAGGTATATTCTAAGTTGTTGAAAGAATGTGATATCGATGTATAAAATTGATGATGGTATGATGAGGATGTTTTGGCAAGTGTACGCATGTGAATAAACGTTATGTGTGAATATGATACCGTGATGATATGATTATGTGGAACATGAGCATGATTGGCATGATGATCTAAACACGTGTTATATGTGTGAATATGATATTGTGATAGTGTGATTATGTGGAATATGAGCAAGATTGGCAAGATGATCTAAACACGTGTTGTATGTGCGAATATGATATTGTTATGGTATGATTATGTGGGACATGAGCAAGATTGATAAGATTACCTAAGTATGTGTTATGTGTGAATGTACTACGAAGTAAGCATGTGAACATAGGAAGCCACGTGGGAGTTAGAAGATAGGATGAAATAAAAGTACCCCGAGTTATTTTTGTAAGATGACGAAATTTCGGGACGAAATTTCTGTTAAGAGGAGAAGGATGTAGCACCCCGGAAAATTTTGACTTTTTTGTTATTATTTTTATTTGATGGCTTATTATTATTTTTTTAATTTATGTGGATGTTGAATAAGAATTTCTTTTGTGGAAAATGAGTCTCTATGTGTTTGAGTTAATTATGTGAAATTAGTTGTTGTGAGTTATGTGAGTTAATGTGATTAAGTTTCCAATGTGTAATTAAATTAAATGGGATCATGCATAATTGTTCTAGCCATTCTATTGAAATTTTCGGCCCTCCTATTTATTGGAAACAATATTTTCTTCTCAGATTTAATTAATTGCTTTGGGACATTTATCCAAATTAAATCCAAACCAAATTATCCCTATGCTATTCTACATGATTTTCGACCCCTTGGCCATCTCAGATTTATTTTGTGGATTTAATTGGTATCTTGTTTGTCTCCTTCCTTGAAATTAAATCCAATTAAATCTTACCACATCTTACCAAATTTAAATCCTATTCCTATTTGATTTGAGGATTTAAGTACTTTTTTTTCCTTGATCTCTCCCATTCCACATACCTACTTTCATTTTTAATTATGAGATTTTATTTTATTCCCCCACAATTTAATTCTTTTATTTAATTGTGGGATTTATCCTTGACTATAAATTAAAAGAACCCTAACCCTAGGCCTCATATTTTTCGACTCCCTCTCTTCTCTCCTCCCACACGTTTTTTCCCCTCTCTTCCTCTCCTTCTCCACCAATTCTTCACCAATCCTTTGTTCTTGCATCAATTTGGAGTTGGAAATTCAAGATTCATCGAAGAATCGCATCAATTATCTTTCCTACCGATTGTTTTTGAACAAGAAAGGTATATTTGAATTCTCTTTCTCATCCTTTCCATTGAACCCATGTTTCTTGATCCCCTCATGCATACAGTGAGTGTAGAAATCATAGATCTAAAAATTAATCGGTTGGGATTGATGTTTTGCATGATAAAGTATGTGGATATGCGTTTATGTATGTGTTTGTGTGAGGCTGTGGATGATTCGTTGGTGAATGATATGTGAATATATAAGAACTTGGTTGTGAGATCTTTTTGAAGCAAGATTATGTGTTGGAAGCATGAATATATGTGTTTGGATGAATGATACATAAACCCTAATTCGAATTTGTGAAGCATAAAAACTGTGGTGTTCGGACAGTAGATTCCGACGTGTGTTTGACCAACCAAACGATCTTATTTTGACACGAATTTTTAACTGAGTAATATTTAAGATGTCGTCTGTGTTGTGTACAAATATCAGCCTTGTTTGACAAAAGATGACATTTTAATGAATTTATGAAGTTAACTGCGCAGTTCTGTCAGAATTTGTATTCTCGTCCAGTGAGTTTCGTTTTTAGATTTGACCGACCTAAAGATGTGATTTTGATGTGAAATTTTAACTGGATGATATTTGATGTGTCTACTATGTTTTGATAAAAGTTCAGCCCCAACGGAGGTGGGATGGATTTTTAATGATTTCTACAAAACGACTGCGCAGTTCTGCCAGATTTCTATCATGTTAAAATAATACTTGTTGTCAAGTTTTAAGTGAATAAATGATTCATGTGTGAATAAGAAACGTATCCTATGATGTGATTATGTGTTGCACGTTGATGTATGCCAAATGGTTCGTTTCGTTTATGATGGTGAACGTTGGGATGGGCAACATAAGAAAACGATGAAAGGAACGATAGGGCATGCATGAGTAATGTGTTGATAGAAAACTGATTGTGTTGTATTATGTGGTTATGATGTTGTTAAGGGCTGTTGTACGTACGTGGGTACGAAGAGCAAGGATTTTAGTAAAGTTGTGAACCGTGTTTGTAAGCAATCGAGGTGGGCTTTCTTTACTAAACTCTTTTACGTTTCAAAAGTATGATTGTGGAGCTATAAGGGTGGTTTAAAGTGTTATGTCATGCCGTGATTGTTTTGATGTTGAGATTGTTGCCTGATGCCTAGTTCGTTTGAGCTTGCTTCGTTAGGCTATAGGGCTATGTTGAGATTGTAATTGATGCCTAGTTTGTGAGTTCGCTCCATTAGGCTATAGGGCTATGATAAACGAATTCGGGTCTGAATAGGGCCGCAAACCCTATCAGGCTGTGTACACAGAGGGGATCGTGAGCCGTCCTAGCTAGTCGGCCGGTCTCGTGAGCAAATAGTATTGCCACACTTTCGTCGCACTATGGTAAGAGGATGTGAATGATTGATTGTTGAGAACGTGGGGAGATTGTTTTGCGTGGACAGGCTATGAAAATGTTTTTGTGATACTCGATGATATTTCTTAACTACATGCAAAACTCGAGTTCACTATGGTATGGATGACATAACTTTTATCAAATATTTTGGCGTGTGTTCACAGAGTATATCAAATACTCAGCCCTGCATATGTTTTCTTTATGTGCAGGTTGAGCGGGGTGTTGCGATGGATGTTGAGTCGGCTTCGGAAATTTGGATACGTTGTGACTTCATACATAGGTGTCATCCTATGACTCTCTTTGATAACCTATTTCCACTGCTACTTTGAAAACTAATGTCACAAGAGTTTACTTTACTTCGTATGACTTTATTGTGTCAAATACTTTGAGACTTTATTCCGCTGCTTACTTTTGATAAACTAAAATGTTTTTGTAGACTAAAGTATTTTCCCTTTTGGAAGTTAATCAAATTTTTGCATTAAGTGTCAACTTTTATTGTGTCCCCCATTTCTTCCCCGCTCCTTAGTCCATCCCCTCGTCACGTTTTCCCCGTCTTCACTATCCTTAGTAAGGGCGGCCGTGACAAAGTGGTATCAGAGCTTCGTTCTTTCGCTCTGGTCCGAGAGTCTTGTTTTACTTTAAGTCTAGATTAGTGAACTTTAGACTAGAAGTGTCACGAAGGCTCAACATTCAAAGCATCACGCTCAAACAAAGAAAGTGAGGTATATTCTAAGTTGTTGAAAGAATGTGATATCGATGTATAAAATTGATGATGGTATGATGAGGATGTTTTGGCAAGCGTACGCATGTGAATAAACGTTATGTGTGAATATGATACCGTGATGATATGATTATGTGGAACATGAGCATGTTTGGCATGATGATCTAAACACGTGTTATATGTGTGAATATGATATTGTGATAGTGTGATTATGTGGAATATGAGCATGATTGGCAAGATGATCTAAACGCGTGTTGTATGTGCGAATATGATATTGTTATGGTATGATTATGTGGGACATGAGCAAGATTGATATGATTACCTAAGTATGTGTTATGTGTGAATGTACTACGAAGTAAGCATGTGAACATTGGAAGCCACGTGGGAGTTAGAAGATAGGATGAAAGAAAAGTACCCCGAGTTATTTTTGTAAGACGACGAAATTTCGGGACGAAATTTCTGTTAAGAGGGGAAGGATGTAGCACCCCGGAAAATTTTGACTTTTTTTATTATTATTTTTATTTGATGGCTTATTATTATTATTTTTTAATTTATGTGGATGTTGAATAAGAATTTTTTTGTGGAAATTGAGTCTCTATATGTTTGAGTTAATTATGTGAAATTAGTTGTTGTGAGTTATGTGAGTTAATGTGATTAAGCTTCCAATGTGTAATTAAATTAAATGGGATCATGCATAATTGTTCTAGCCATTCTATTGAAATTTTTGGCCCTCCTAGTAATTAGGAGAATGAATTATTTTGTGGATTTAATTGATATCTTGTTTGTCTCCTTCATTGAATTAAAATCCAATTAAATCTTACCATATCTTACCAAATTTAAGTCCTATTCCTATTTGATTTGAGGAATTAAGTTATTTTTTCCTTGATCTCTCTCATTCCACACGCCTACATTCATTTTTAATTGTGGGATTTTATTTTATTACCCCACAATTTAATTATTTTATTTTATTGTGTGATTTATCCTAGACTATAAATTAAAAGCACCATAACCCTAGCCCTCATATTTTTCGCCTCCCTCTCTTCTCTGTTCCCACACGTTTTTTTTCCCTCTCTTCCTCTACTTCTCCACCAATTCTTCACCAATCATTTGTTCTTGCATCAATTTGGAGTTGGAAATTCAAGATTCATCGAAGAATCGCATCAATTATGTTTACTACCGATTATTTTTTACCAAGAAAGGTAAATTTGAATTCTTTTTCTCATCCTTTCCATTGAACCCATGTTTCTTGATCTCCTCATGTATATAGTGAGTGTAGAAATCATAGATCTAAAAATTAATCGGTTGGGATTGATGTTTTGCATGAGAAAGTATGTGGATATGCCTTTATGTATGTGTATGTGTGAGGTTGTGGATGATTCGTTGGTGAATGATATGTGAATATTTGAGAACTTGATTGTGAGATCTTTTTGAAGCATGATTATGTGTTGGAAGCATGAATTTATGTGTTTGGATGATTGATAGATAAACCCTAATTCGAATTTGTGAAGCATAAAAACTGTGGTGTTCGGATAATAGATTCCGCCATGTGTTTGACCGACCAAACGATTTTATTTGCGCACGAATTTTTAACTGAGTAATATTTGAGATGTCGTCTGTGTTTTGTATAAATATCAGCCTCGTTTGACAAAAGATGAAATTTTAATGAATTTCTGAAGTTAACTGCGCAGTTCTGTCAGAATTTAATGAATATCAGCCCCAACGGAGGTCGGATGGATTTTTAATGATTTCTACAAAACGACTGCGCAGTTCTGCCAGATTTCTATCATGGTAAAATAATACTTGTTGTCAAGTTTTAAGTGAATAAATGATACAAGTGTGAATAAGAAACGTATCCTATGATGTGATTTTTTGTTTGCACGTTGATGTATGCCAAAGGGTTCGTTTCGTTTATGATGGTGAACGTTGGGATGGGCAATATAAGAAAACGATGAAAGGAACGATAGGGCATGCATGAGTAATGTGTTGATAGAAAACTGATTGTGTTGTATTATGTGGTTATGATGTTGTTAAGGGCTGTTGTACGTATGTGGGTACGAAGAGCAAGGATTTCAGTAAAGTTGTGAACCGTGTTTGTAAGCAATCGAGGTAGGCTTTCTTTACTAAACTCTTATACGTTTCAAAAGTATGATTGTGGAGCTATAAGGGTGGTTTAAATTGTTATGTCATGCCGTGATTGTTTTGATGTTAAGATTGTTGCCTGATGCCTAGTTCGTTTGAGCTTGCTTCGTTAGGCTATAGGGCTATGTTGAGATTGTAATTGATGCCTAGTTTGTGAGTTCGCTCCATTAGGCTATAGGGCTATGATAAATGAATTCGGGTCTGAATAGGGCCGCAAACCCTATCAGGCTGTGTACACAGAGGGGATCGTGAGCCGTCCTTGCTAGTCGGCCGGTCTCGTGAGCAAATAGTGTTGCCACACTTTCGTCGCACTATGGTAAGAGGATGTGAATGATTGATTGTTGAGAACGTGGGGAGATTGTTTTTCCTGGCCAGGCTATGAAAATGTTTTTGTGATACTCGATGATATTTTTTAACTACATGTAAAACTCAAGTTCACTATGGTATGGATGACATAACTTTTATCAAATATTTTGGCGTGTGTTCACTGAGTATATCAAATACTCAGCCCTGCATATGTTTTCTTTCTGTGCAGGTTGAGCGGGGTGTTGCGATGGATGTTCAGTCGGCGTAGGAAATTTGGATGCGTTGTGTCTTCATACATAGGCGTCATCCTATGACTCTCTTTGATAACTTATTTCTGCTGCTACTTTTGAAAACTAATGGCACAAGAGTTTACTTTACTTCGTATGACTTTATTGTGTCAAATACTTTGAGAATTTATTCCACTGCTTACTTTTGATAAACTAAAATGTTTTTGTAGACTAAAGTATTTTCCATTTTGGAAGTTAAATCAAATTTTTGCATGAAGTGTCAACTTTTATTGTGTCCCCCATTTCTTCCCCGCTCCTTAGTCCCTGCCCTTGTCACGTTTTCCCCGTCTTCACTATCCTTTGTAACGGCGGCCATGACAGGCGCTGCTTCTTCGGCCAGCTAGCATCGACTCCTGCCCGAAACTTCTCAAAGTTCATTAGTACCAGGTAGCAGTTCTAGTAGGTGATCTCCTTGTAAAGCACGGGCACGGGGAACTCTTTCTCCGCCATCCTCCTTCAGTCCTCGTCAGTTTAGCCACTGGACTGCATTCGGAGGGCGTTGGAGTACAAACCTGAAAATAAGGAGACCTCTTGCCGGATTCGGTCCCACCCTTTCTGGCACTCCTCCCCGCTGCGTGGCCTCCCCTCTGGGCAAAATGCCTTGTAGGCTGCTGCTATCTTAGCCCACAAGTTACCGATCCTCTGATTGTTCGAGGCGAGGGGATCATCACAAACACTCACCCACACCTTAGACAGTGCGACGTTCTCCGCGTCCGTCCACTTCCTCCGTGCCGACCTGTCGTCACCAGCTGGCTACGACGACTCGCCGACCACCCTCTTCCCCTTCTTCTTCTTGGGTGTGCCCCGACCCCACCCTACTCCCCTCGTTTGAACAGGAGTGTCCGCATCCCCGAGATCTAGTCCCAACTCCTCTATGGAGAAGGTCTCAAACCCAGTGAACTGCGTCTCCGTTGGGTCGATGTGTGCGAAACAGTAGTAGCAAAATCAAGATTGGGGCGATAGACGTTGTCCCTCCCCCCCGGCGTCCCCTGCATCCCCGGGTACCCTGGCGTCATCTGCATCCCGGGTGTCCACCCCGGACCCCCCGGCGTCCCCTGCCATCCCGACATACCACCCCCGAATGCCACCCCGGGCATCATCTGCTGCCAAGGGTAGTAGTACCCGGGCATCGGACCCCATCCACCTCCCGCGGGTATCGTCGGAGTTTGAGACCCGCTCGTCCCTGGAGTAGGCTCGTTGTTGTGCTCCATTTCGCGTTGTTGCTCTTGTACAAAAATTAAGATAGAGAGAGTACTCGTTAAAACAAGTGGTGCAAATGAAAATGACGTCCAAATCGCGTATATATAGTGTTTCAAAAATTAAATAAAAAATATTAAAAAAAAATCTCGCTTGCCGATCGCTTGCCGATCTGGAGCCTGCAATGGCGGCCAGGAGATCGGCGAGCGCATCGCCGAGCGCTCGGGAATCGGCTTGCCCTCGTCGTTTTTCTCGCCGATTTGGCGCTCGCCGGCTGCAATGGTTCGGCGAGCGGACCGGCGAGCGCCAAGAATCGGCTAGCTGGTGCGCTCGCCGCTATTGGAGATGCTCTTATAAAAATATATGGACTTTTATTTTCATCCATCCCATAAAAATATAAGCATTTTATATATACAAAGTTGTCCCTATCTCATTACTTCTATACATTAATTTAATATACAACTTTTGTCACTATGACCCACTATTACAATTCATTAAACAGTAATCATAATATGGGTCTCACTATCTACTAACTCTATTTAACTACCCTTCTACTTCACTTACTTATTTTACCTATTATGCATTAATTCTTGTGTCATTTCAAATGCTTATATTTTCATAAGGTAGGAGAGAATATAATTTAAAATGAATTATAAATGGCAGGTTTTGTTTGATAGGGTAAATAGATCCAAGATTTATTATAGTTATTAATTTAAAAGTTTCATATCTAACAAAATTTGGTTACCATAATTTTGAGGATTTTTAGATACTAAATGATTGATATTAATCTTATAAAATACCCATTCATCTTTAAAAAATTGACAATTTTTGAAATGACATTGATTTTAATGTATAAATTGATAAAATAAGATAGAGATATAAAGTAAGGGCATGTTCGGTCTTCCATATTTCCACTTGCAAGAAATAAATGTGGTCATATTTAAATGTTGATGACCCCACCACAATGAAAGTAAATTGCATCGATCAGGGTATGAAATGAGTGCCGGAATTTGATATGATGGGTTGAGTTGACTAATATTGTAGGCTTGATTGGCCAATATTGCCCCTGTCATTTCACACAAATTCCACCGACTACCCAATCCTATAAACAGCGCCAACACATAAATGTCAAACTTCACAAGTCAAATTGGTAACCTGACACACACTTATCGATGCACTGTAGCGGAGCAGTTTTCAAATATCAAGTAGGAGGCCATAATTATATACGCCGAAAGTCATGGCCAACAGTGCGGGCCCTTAATCATATCGAGGGCCATGCATAAAAAATTGCGGAACACTGAACCATCATTATTCACCTATTTTCACACCAATTCTGCCCATTTAGCAACATCGAACGAGCCCTAAAAGTGATTAGAGTATTATTGATGGAGGAGGATAATATTTCTTTAAATAGAATTGGTCTATTTTTAAAAGACATTCCAAAAATGACAAATATGATCTTTGTTTAAGGGACAGATGGAGTACTATACAATATCCAATAATTAAAACATTCTCGAACACAATATTATAATATGTAATGATAAGGTAAATGTTATTATAAGGCATTCTCGAACTTTAAGATATGTAAGGATATTATACACCAAAAAACTGGCTATTTAGTGTCTTTTAAAATGCTTTACACTAAAAATTTTTGTAACGAATTTGTACTCAAATTTCAATCGGAAAATATAGGGGGCCTTCGTTGGTAAGTTCGTAAGTGATGGACATAGTTTCCATAATTAGTGACTTACGCTTTTCTGACAGCATCCGACGTACTAGTTACTGAGGGATCGACCGCCATTGATGCACTTTTTATTAGCACTATAAATACCTGAAAATATACAAAGTAGGAATAGTATAGCTAAATGTTAGTACCAGATATCGATCACGGGGAAAACAAACACAGACTGTCTATCTTCTACTAAAACTCAATTATTGTTTGGAAAACCGAAAGTTTTGAGAATTTTTAAAAACAAAGAACTTTTGAAAGCAAAGAAACAACTAATTGCAAATAAATCACGGAGATAAAAGTATAGAGATAAGGGAATTCCAGGGATGTGCTTTCACAATTATGGTTATACAAATTCCAACTACAACACCCTAGCACAGTTCTTACTTTGATAGAACGAGTCACCTAGTTTATGCTCATGCGATACAAACGTCGATTACCAACATTAGGGTTGTCAATCCTAAATACGTAACTCCTAAAAGATCTTAAGACCCTTAAAAAGTCATCACTCAATTAACAGTGTCGTTTTAAAGGAAGCTAATTGTAGTGTCTATTAAGTGGATCTAACTCGCCAACCTCCTCTCACTATTATGTAGCAAGTTATAATAAATTATCACTGAATGTGTCACTCAAGCGTGAACCATTATCCATTAACTTAAGGAAGAAACAAAGTAAGAACAAACAGATGTTAAATAGAAATAGGAATTGTATAAACCAATAAAAATTACTAACACATCCCTAGAATCCTATGACTTTAGTTACACATGATAGAATAAGCTAAAAACATAGATTGAAGGGAAGACAATGAAACATAAGAACTAAAACAATAAAATCCAAAGGTTGAATCCTTGTAGCCTTGATGATCTTGATTCCTTCTTCAACTCCTTGCACAATGAAGCACTCTAACTTTTAAGCTTTGGAAATATTTGGCAAAGAGAAGATCTCTATTTGATGAAGCTTTGGGGGCTATTTCTAGAGGAAAAATCGTCCCTCATCATATAAGTAAAAAGGGTTGCAAAATATGGTAAATCTTGAAGAGAAAGTAGGGAAAATTCTGCTCGCTGCTATTTCCCAGCGGGCCGCTGCACCTTGGCCAGCGGTCGCTGTGGGTTCGTCCGAGGCTTTTGTCTCTTGGCTAGCGGGCCGCTGCACTTATTTTAGCGGTCGCTAGCCATCATCTCGTAACTCTCTGGGCTCTCGGTAGCGGTCGCTAAGCGTGTCTTGACTTCATGCACAACTTTCACAGAGCGGGCCGCTACTGGCTTAGCGGTAGTTGGGCGCTAGCGGTCGCCGACAATGTTGTAGCGGACCGCTCGACATGCAGAACAGCTCCAGATTTCCAACTTTGCGTTTTTACTCCATTTTTAGGCTCAAATATGTACATTTCTCACAAAACATGTCAAAATACCAAAATTGATAAAATATGCAAATAATGGACATGTAATGCAACTTTGACATTAAAAATGGACCAAAAGATGGCCTTAAAACCGTGCAAAATCTGAGCGTATCAACTCCCCTAAACTTACATTTTTATTTTTCCTCGAACAATAAATAGAAGACACAAGAATAAACGCACGGAATGCACAAGGACTAGACGTCATAATTGCCTCAAAGTATGGAATAGATAGATCAAGTATGTATTAATGCAATCAAATTAAGCAAGGCTTATTAGTGCACTTTCATTACTAACTCGTGGAACACCTTGAATTCATGCACTCACATGTGACAAACTTCCAAAGATGGGAAGTGTTCTCTCACTCTCAAAGTGTATAATGTAATGTATTTAATCACTCAAATCATGCATCATGTAAAGTTTACCATAGGCTTGCTCAAAGTCTAATCCCTTGTCTACTAGATGTGATTATCAAAAGTCCGAAAGGTCTTTATTTTTTGTTGTAACGTAGGCTCTTTGGTAATGAGGAATATTTGGCTAAAAAGTGGCTAAAAATAAAATCCAAAGTAGAGTAAAATAATATCTACTTTTCTTATAAACCCAAGACACTTTTGACATTTATTCATTCTTCAACTCACTTTCCAATCCTTAGATTTTCTTTATTTTTTCACACAAGCTTTCTTTCTTTCTAGATTAAGCACACTTTTGAAATTTTCTATTTCACAACATGCACTTTTATAACATTAAGCACACTACTTTTCACTTTTCACAATATCCCCTTATCTCTTCAATTCCTTTATAAAAGATAAAAATAACTATACTAACCTAAGGAATTGTCGCCATTAATTTGGATTCCAAAGAATAGGCTTAAAGACTCAAAATTGGCTCCAAAGGGATAAAATATTTTTATGAAAAGGGTCAAAATTTTGGATATAAAAGTAGGTATGAAAAGATGGCCTAACATCATCCTAAATCAACTTAAACACTATGTAAACTTAGGCAGACTAGGAGCAAGTTCTAGAAACATATACATGAATACAGATAAATCACACATGAAAGAAATTAAGGCTCAAATCTCACAAGGTATAAGAATGATTCAAGGTGAACAAGTAATTCACTAATTATGCACATTTTCACCAAACCATCGAATCAAAACGTCAAGTCATACTTAATCATAGATGAAAGAACATTATATCATAGGCAACCTGGTCTAATGTGTCCATAAGCATTGCGTGTTTCTAAGTTCTTCATGCTAAGTTCATGACAAGGATTCACCTTCGGGAATTTTCAAAAACAAAAACCTAAGCTCACGGTCTACCACTCCATCCCCAAACTTATTTACAACCAAGTGTAAAACAAGTTTGTAGAGTCGGTAGGGACGTGAGTGAACTAAGAAAGCAATAAAAGATACCTTGAAATTTTCCGCGTAGAGGTTGGACGGCCGAAATTTCGAAAAATTCGCGACTAGAACACTGTGGTCGGCTAGCGGGCCGCTGCGGAACTGACAGCGGTCATTGGGCAGAGGCCAGAAACTTTCTGTGCGTTCCCAGCGGGCCGCTGCGCAAGCACCAGCGGTCGTTAGGAAGAGTCCACTACCTGCGAAAAAATTTGAATAAAGCAGAAAAACGAAAATCACACAAAAACAACTTAAAACTGGGAAAAAGAACTTTGGGTTGCCTCCCAACAAGCGCTCTTTTAAAGTTATTAGCTTGACTTTACCCCTCTTTATTCCTTGGAAGGTTCTTCAAGTGTCACTTCCTCTTCCATCACCTTGTTCGAGCTATAGTATTTATTCACACGGTGGCCATTGGCTTGGAACAACGTCCCATCTGGAGCTAGCAACTCGACCGTCCCACTATCATAGATTTTCTTGATCATGTAGGGACTGGTCCATTTAGACTTCAACTTTCCGGGGAAAAGAGAGAGCCTTGAATTGTGCAACAAAACTACATCCCCCAAGGTGAGCTCTCGTGGGCTAATCATCCTATCGTGGTAGGCCTTCATCCTCTCCTTGTAAGTAGACGAACTATCATATGCTTCCATTCAACTTCTTAACCGCCCAAAAGGACCTATACTCCAACTCAAAAGGCAAATGGCATGATTTCCCAAAAACTAATTGATAAGGGACATATCTATAGGAGATTTGTATGCGGTACGATATACCCACAACGCATGATCCAAACGGAGTGCCCAATCCTTTCTATTAGTGCTCACTGTTTTCTGTAGGATGGACTTGATTTCCCTATTGGCAAGTTCATTCTGCCCATTGGCTTGGGGTGGTAAGGTGAGGTGACTCTATGCTTGACTCCATACTTGTCCAATACGTTGTCTAGCCACCTATTGTTGAAGTGAGATCATCCATCACTTATGAGAGCGCAGGGTGTACCAAACCTGCTAAAAATGTCTTTCCTCACAAAGGCAGTTACAACTTTAGAATCATTAGTTTTGGTAGGAATTGCTTCCACCCATCTAGATACATATTCAATTGTAAGTAAAATGTATTGGTACTCCCCTGATTTTGGGAATGGTCCCATAAAATCTATCCCCATACATCAAACAATTCTACCTCAATGATGGTGTTCATAGGCATCTCCTTCTTCTTAGATATTCCCCCCGTGCGCTGGCTTTTATTGCATTGGAGCACAAAACTGGCGGAGTCACGGTAGATGGTTGGCCAATAGAAACTACTTTGTAGGATTTTGACGGCGGTCCTTTGCACACCAAAGTGTCCTCCGATTGGCGACGAGTGGCATCTTTCAACTATGGCTGCCCAATCTTCTTGTGGTACACACCTCCTAAGTATAGTATCTGCACATCTTTTGAACAAGTAGGGCTCGTCCCAAAAATAAGATCTAATATCTCTATAAAATTTCTTCCTTTGACAAGGAGTAAGATGGGGAGGGTGTACCTTGGCTGCTAAATAATTAACAATATCAGCATACCATGGAAAAGTTACTTAGGTGCAGAATAAATGCTCATCGGGGAAGTCCTCATTGATTTCTCATGATAGATCTTCTCCCTCCACCGGGTGCTCCAACCGAGACAAGTAATCTGTCACTACATTCTGACATCCTTTTCTATCTCTTATCTCCACATCGAATTCTTGAAGTAGTGGGATCCACCGAATGAGTTTGGCTTTACATCCTTCTTTGCAAACAGGTGCTTAATAGTTGCATGGTCAAGGTAAACAATGGTCTTAGTCCCAACAAGATAAGCTCGAAATTTATCAAAAGAAGAAACTATAGCAAGCATCTCCCTTTCTGTGGTCGTATAATTAGCTTGTGCAGAATCTACAGTTCTACTAGGATAATAAATGACTAAAAATTTTATCTCTCTTCGGCCCCAAGGCGGAACCAACGGCAATGTCGCTTGCATCACACATGATTTCAAATGGTTGCCTCCAATCGGGGGTGATGAGAATGTGAGCACTCACTAAAGCCTTCTTCAAGTTCTCAAAAGCTTGCAAACAGACAGTAGTAAAATTAAATTTCACATCTTTTTCAAGTAATTTACAAAGAGGCTTAGAGATATTCGAGAAATCGTTGATGAATCTCCTATAGAATCCTGCGTGCCCCAAGAAACTTTTCACGACCTTCACGTTGGAGGGGGCGGAAGTCTCTCAATGGCTGCAATCTTGGCTCTATCAACTTCTATCCCTGCGGAAGATACTTTGTGACCTAGAACTATACCTTCTTTCACCATGAAGTGACATTTCTCCCAATTAAGAACAAGGTTAGTTTCTACGCATCTCTGCAAAACCTTAGCCAAGTTGTCAAGACAATGATCTTAAAACTTAAAAACATAGAAATCATCCATAAAGACCTCCATCACCTTCTTAATTAAATCATGAAAAATGACCATCATGCATCTTTGAAAAGTAGTAGGAGTATTACATAAGCCAAACGACATCTTTCTATAAGCATATATCACATATGGGCAAGTAAAGGCAGACTTATGTTGATCCTCAGGGGCAATTGCAATTTGATTATAACCAGAATAACCATCCAAGAAACAGTAGTAATCATATCCCCCTAGTCTATCAAGAATTTGATCAATAAAAGGCAAATGGAAGTGATCTTTCCTAGTGGCTGCATTTAACATCCTATAATCAATGCAAACTCTCCAACCCGTGGCTACTCTCGTGGCAATCATCTCACCATCCTTCCCGGGCACTACGGTCATTCCCCCTTTCTTAGCAACCACTTGTGTAGGACTCACTCATTCACTATCCGATATGGCATAAATGATCCCTGCATCTAGCAACTTGATTACTTCTTTCCTCACTACATCTTGCATAATAAGGTTAAGTCTACGTTGGTTTTGCACACGAGGCTTATGCCCTTCTTCAAGTAAAATCCTATGCATGCATGTGGTTGGGCTAATCCCCTTCAAATCACCAATAGACCATCCTATAGCAGACCTATACTTGTTTAGCACACACAACTTTTCACATTCTTTTTCACTCAAGGCAGCGGAAACGACAACGGGGTAAGTGTTATATTTTCCTAGAAATACGTACATGAGGTGTTCTGGGAGTGCCTTTAATTCCACCTTAGGTGGTTCTCGTGGTTTCCCCAATGCTTTCTTCCTCTCTTCCTCTTCTTCGGGGGTGCGCAATGGTAAGAATGTGTTCCCCTTTTGAGGGATTCTTTCAGGATGGACCTCGAGTTCTGCAATCATAGCACACACATTAGACTCACATGTATATAAATCAGTAGTAGGAGTGAAAGAATTTATGAGAAAAGATTCTAAAGGATCCTGAGTTTGGTGGTAAGTGACTTCCACTTCCCCCACACAATTTGTGACCACTTGGATGACGTTACACTCTTGATAGCTTTCTGCTCCTTCCTTCCCATGGAATTTCAAAGCATCATAGATGTTGAAGGTGATACTCTCATTATGCAACCACAATGTTAGCTCTCCTTTCTGTACATCTATCTGTCACGACCGCACTTCCTAAGGATAGGAAGCACGGGAAATCATGACTAGTGGGGGAAACAAGAAGCGGGGAAGAAGGGGGAATAATCACTTCAAGGCAAAACAACTTCACAAACAAAGAGGGAAAATTTTCATTTAAATCGGTCAACATTTCAATAAAACCCAAGTCTCAAAGTAAATGATAACAGAAATCGACAATAATAAAAATAACAGAGTTTCTTAGTCATTTGATAGCGGAAGCATTTTGAGAGCATAGTTACTACTACGTATGAAGACATAATAATAACCCGGACCAGTTCTTGAAATCATCACTCAACATTCCTCCGCCTCCCGACCTCGCTCAACCTGCATATAAGGAAAACATATGCAGGGGCTGAGTACTTGATGCACCCAGTGAACTCATGCCCAAAAACATTCATCGTTAAGATATGTCAAGCCATCATCGTGTGAATTCCGGGTTTTACTTTAAAAGAACCGGGAAGCACGAAAAGTCATTTCCATTAAACAGTGTCCGCGCGGACAAACATCATTCCCCATCATATACCATATCTGAACCATAATGTGAAACGAGACTGTGGCCACAATCTCGATCACTGGACCGGCCGACCTAGGGGACGGCTCACGATCCCCATCAGTGCACTAGTCTAAGTAGGGCGTAGCCCTAGTTAGACCCGAATTCGTTAACCATCAAAGTCTAGTAGAGTATCATTCTAGTAGACAATCAGATAGGCAGTTTCAAAGCATAACCACGGCATGACATACTTATAGAAACATCCTTATAACACCTTAAACATATCAATTCAAGAATAAACGTTTAAAATAAAGCCCACCTCGATAGCTTAGAAATTCCCGTTTATAACTTCTCGATCCGACCTTAACGAGCGTACGAACCACCTTTTCGCAAAATACATAAATTCATATCAAAATTCGGTGACAACGATAGTTAGAATGCATGCAGTCTAATTAATTCTTTTAAATCTTCTTTCTCGATTTCCGTGTATTTTCGGTTATTCGGCGGCCGCCCAAGGCGTCGCGTGCGACGCCGGTCGGCCGCTTACGCTCGTTCTTTCCTTCGTTGGCTCCTCGTATTTTCCATCACATCGAAAATAATTTCTAACAATTATTTAAGCGCTTATTTAAATTTTCCTCAATTACTCACCGTTGGAAAAAAAGAAGTATTAATTCATACTTAGTTAAATTATTCATCCTTCAAAAAGTTTTTCCGGAAATTAATTAAATAATTTCCCCCGATCGAACTTTAATTACCGGGCCGAGAGATTTAAATTCCTTAGCCATTTAAAACCTCCAAAACAAAATAGTGAGCCCATCTTCCAATTAATCTATAAAAGCCCAACAACCAAAACATCCCATTTAATTTAATAGGCCCACTTCCTTTAAACAAACAAGGGCCTAATTCATTTCTAAAATAAAAGGCCTACTTTCTAAAAAACAAAGGCCCAAAACATCTCCCTCTCCAACACACCCTCTCTCTCTCTTCCCTCCCTCTCTTCGTCGTTTTTTTTTTTCTCTTCCTTCCTTCCCGTCGACTGCCCCTTCCCGACGGAAGGTACGCCGCCGTCGCCCTCTCTCCGGCTCGACGCCATCGATGGGATCGCCGCTGCAGCAACGTCGTCGAGGAGTTGACGTCCTCAGCCCGTCGCCGTCGCTGAGTTCGCCGAGAGCTGCTGCCGCGAAGGGGCTGCGCATGGCGTCGCCGCCAGCCGGGGTCACCGGCCGCTGCTGCCTCCCGTCGCGTTGCTGCTGCCGCCGTCGGCACCGGGAGCCGTCATCCGCACCGAGAACGTCGAGCCCGGCTGTCCGCCGCTGCCTGTCGCCGGCGGCGACTCCTCCTCCTCCGAAACCACTCCGAAACCGCCCGAAAACACCCCGCAAAGGCTCGCAACACGTTTTATTAACCTAAAGCTAAGTTCTTTCTAAGTTCCGGTTACTCGCGGCGATCGTTCGGAAGGTTCTACGTTAAATTCTACCTAGCTCGGTTATGGAGGATAAAACAAACTATATGCATGCAAAGCTAATAACAACTCATGCTTTGAGATAGAGAAGGGAGTATACCTCCAAAAAAGAAATGGTTGGACTTGATGGTGAATGGACAAAGATGTGAAAACTTCCCCTCTCGCTTCCTCTCTCGGCTTCTCTCTCTCGCCACTTCTCCTCCTCTCTTCTCTTTTTTCCTTGCAAAGTGAAAGTGAGGGGGTGGCTTTTGGGGTGTGGGTATTGATGGGGAAGTGGGGAGGTAAAAAGAAAACCGTCGATCATGGGGGAGAAAGAAGAAGAAGAAAGAAGAAAAAGGAAGAAAAAGGCTTGGGCTTAAATCAATTAAATGCATGCTTGGGCTTGCATGTAGAATTATTTCCTAATGGGCTAAAAAGAAATACAAGCCCAACATAAAAGGGTGATTAGAAAAACAAGTTGTTCATTTTTAATTGGCTTCAAATTTATTTTGGAGAAACCAAAATAAATTCATACTTTTTATATATTTTTTTTTTCGTATTTTCCCTCGTTCATTAAAATTCACGGTCCTTTATTAGATTTTGCTATCTCGTTCCTCATAGTAAAAAAAAAATTAAAGTACGCGAAAAACGTACATAATTTATATTTGGTGTTATTCCAAATATAATATTCATTCGATCGATCCTCGACTTACGCGCGTCGTTGTCCATTAAAACATATATTTTCCTTTCCATTTAATTCATTCGTCTTGCTAATGAATAGCAATTTCACCATCGATCTTTCAACGAGACCTTAAACGAGTCTCCATCGTTCATACTTAAAATAACATAAACACATTCTTTTTCCATATTAAACACATAAACCATATTCTTTTCACATCACAATTATCGAGAGCATAGCATTTCAAAATAATTTTATCAATTATTCCGTTACATAGAATAAATTTCTTATTTAAGGTACGGGTGTTACACTATCATGGCTCCCGCGGTGGCTAAAAATGGTCTCCCAAGTATCAAAGGCACCGTCTTGTCCTCATGCATGTCCAAAACAACAAAATCAACGGGAAAAATGAATTTTCCTACTCTTACCAAGACATCTTCTACAATCCCCCTTGGTGTTGTTGTACTTTTGTCTGCCATCTGCAAGGATATTAAGGTGGGACGGATGTTGTCAATGTTGAGCTTCATGTAAAAAGATAAAGGCATTAAGTTGATACTTGCTCTAAGATCACACAACGTTTTTCCTTCTACATTATTACCTAAAACATAAGATAAAGTAAAACTCCCCGGATCCTTGTGTTTGGTAGGAAATGCTTTCTGAATTATAGCACTGCAATTCTCTATTAGGCCCCCTGTCTCGTATTTCCCCCACTTTCTCTTTTTAGCGGCCACATCTTTCAAGAACTTGGCATAGTTGGGCATTTGTTGCAGCGCCTCCACTAATGGAATGTTGATGTGGACTTTGCTCATGACCTCCAAGAACTTGGCAAACTGGGCGTCTAACTTTTTACTCTTTAATCGCTGGGGATAGAGAATGGTGGCAGTGCTGGGACACTGTGGATTTGGGGACTGATGTCCGGTGGCGGACCGCTATGAAGTGGTGCAGCGACCGCTGGTGATGGTTCTGCATTTGTGTCTGAATCAGATTCGGCTGGCTGGGGAACTTCTGGCGGACCGCTGTGAGACTCTGTAGCGAGTCACTGGGTTTGACGAGCGGTTGGTGTGAAGTCAGTCAGTTCTTGCTCTTTTTCTCTCATTCCCTTGCCTAAATCTGCTGCTTGTGGAGGCTGGTATGTGGTCCCACTGCGAAGCTGCACGACATGACACTTTCCCTTCGGATTGACCTTTGGCAAGCTAGGAAGCGTCCCTGGAGTGTGCTTGCTCCCTATTGCAGTGGCCAAAACCCCCATATTATCTTCCAAATCCCCCACTTGTACGGCTAGACTTGCCAAACCTTGCTCTGATAAGCTGGTGTTTCTTTCCAAATTGATCAACCTCTGATTGGTCACCTTCCTATTTTCCTAAACCTCGGTGATGCAAATTTCTAACAATTCCTCCCATTTGGAGCGGGGTTGCTCCTCCATACCTGCACATGTTTCAGAATTTTCATTAGCATAATAATCATGTGCATCGTATGAATAATCAAAGCAGTCTGGGTCATAGTATGATCCCCCTTGGTCGGGGCTATACCACTCTTCATAATAACCTCCTTGCTGCTCATCATTGTAACCGTATGGATTCTCCATTCCTGTAAAGATATCCATTAAAAGAAATTAAAAATAAATATGAAAGCAGTAAATTCCAAAGTAGTAAAATTATCCGTTTGAAGATATCAATCCTAAGTGAATTGTCTTCCCCGGCAAGAGCGCCAAAAAATTGATGCACTTTTTATTAGCACTATAAATACCTACAAGTATACAGAGTAGGAATAGTATAGCTAAAGGTAAGTACCGGATATCGATCACGGGGAAAACAAACACAGACTGTCTATCTTTCTACTAAAACTCAATTACTATTTGGAAAACCGAAAGTTTTGGGAATTTTTTAAAACAAATAACTTTTGAAAGCAAAGAAACAACTAATTGCAAATAAATCACGGAGATAAAAGTATAGAGATAAGGGAATTTCAGGGATGTGCTTTCACAATTATGGTTATACAAATTTCAACTACAACACCTTAGCATGGTTCTTACTTTGATAGAACGAGTCACCTAGTTTATGCTCATGCGATACAAACGTTGATTACAAACATTAGGGTTGTCTAAGACCCTTAAAAAGTCATCACTCTCAATTAACAGTGTCGTTTTAAAGGAAGCTAATTGTAGTGTCTATTAAGTGGATCTAACTTGCCAACCTCCTCTCACGATTATGTAGAAAGTTATATTAAATCATCACTGAATGTGTCACTCAAGCGTGAAGCATTATCCATTAACTTAAGGAAGAAACAAAGTAAGAACAAACAGATGTTAAATAGAAATAGGAATTGTATAAACTAATAAAAATTACTAACACATCTCTAGAATCCTATGAGTTTAGTTACGCATGATAGACTAAGCTAAAAACATAGATTGAAGGGAAGACAATGAAAACATATGAACTAAAGCAATAAAACCCGAAGGTTGAATGCTTGTAGCCTTGATGATCTTGATTCATTCTTCAACTCCTTGCACAATGAAGCACTCTAACTTTTAAGCTTTGGAAATATTTGGCAAAGAGAAGATCTCTATTTGATGAAGCTTTGGGGGCTATTTCTTGAGGAAAAATCGTCCCTCATCATATAAGGAAAAAGGGTTGCAAAATATGGTAAATCTTGAAGAGAAAGTATGGAAAATTCTGCTTGCCGCTATTTCCCAGCGGGCCGCTGCACCTTGGCCAGCGGTCGCTGTGGGTTGGTTCGAGGCTTCTGTCTCTTGGCCGGCGGGCCGCTGCACTTGTTTCAGCGGTCGCTAGCCATCATCCTGTAACTCTCTGTACTCTCAGTTGTGGTCACCACGAGTCCTCCAGCGGTCGCTGGGCTTGTTTGATGACAACCTTATGCGCCTTCGATTCTGGAGTTAACAACGCTGCCTGGCCACCACCACCACCGCCCAGGCATCGTCCAACCTGCTGGGATCCTCCATCCCGAACACACGGTCGCCGTGTTGAAGAGATCCGCGCTCCTCCACTGCCGGAGCCACCGCCACAATACACGCTTGCACCATCTCAACATCCGTCGCTTGTGCAGTCCCGCAGGCCTACTTGTTGGGCCCCTCCCGGCCAACGGGGAATGTCGACCCATGATCAACCTTACGGTGTGCCCCCTTATGAACAGCCACGATCCCTACCCGACGTGTGTACTGGCCGGCAGTGAGACTGCCAGCAGCCCCAGAACCGAAACCAACACTTCACATTCCAAAGCTCCCATACATGGACATAACCGCGACTTGTGCTGGACCCAAAGCCAACGCTGCAGCTCGTGCTCGACCAGCAGCCACCACCAAGCCACCGCTACTCATCAGTGCCACCAACCGCTGTTGCTGCACCGCCGCCACCGCTACGATCGGATCTTTCTCTAAACCAGCCAGGTACAACATCTACTATTGAGCTGCCGCCCTACGCCGCACCGAGACCGTGTCAGCCCTTGCTCCCGCTATCCGTTAAAGCTCCATTATCGGCCTCTACTCGTCAACCGCAAGTTGGTGTCTCAAGCTGGAGGAAAAAGGAGTGGGAGACAGCGTTGCACGATAGTGAAGAGAAGAGGGAAGAGAAGTTGATCGTACTTAATAATGTGTGGAATCAAAAAGAGTTAGAGAAAGAGAATGACTCTACTGCCAAAAGAGAAGAAGAGGTCAACAACACTTTACTGAAGCTGATCGAGAAAGAGTTAAAAGCTGAAGCTCATCGATCTAGTTTAGAGACGAAAGAAAAGGATTTCAGTGTGTAGATTGAGAAGTCAAGCAAAAGAGAGCGCATGGAGATTCAGAGCTTTGTTGATGAGCACACGGATGGATTTGAGGTAAAGAAGCGGGACAATTAATTAGAAATGGAAGAGAAGCAAAGGTTGTTTGAAAATGAGCTTAAATTAAAAATGGAATAATTGGGTGAGAAAGGAGGGGCTCACACTTTACAAGCACTTGCTTGTGTCTATGTGGATTTGAATGTTACTAATATTACAAGCATGAGTCCTCGATTACCATCGCTCGATGCCGATGCAAGGTTGATTGCTCCCCGAAATAATAAGCCGTGTTTGATCAATCAGGGATGTGTGGCGGAGCTTTCCATTTTAGCGTTAAATTTGGACGACCACATCAGTTTCCTTTCTTGATTTTTTATGGAGGTGGTGAAGGGAGATGCTCAGCTCTTCGGTGTGTGTTTGATCTAAGAGGAGATGCCTCGCCAAAGCTTCTGCATTCAACTCTCTTTGTTGCTTCGTGGTTTCAACCGTGGGGGAGTTGATATAATCCTATATAATAGGATTTAGTTATCCTTTGATTCACCAAATCTTTCCATATATTATTATCTTGTTCCATAAGTTAGGTAGTAGTATTCTAGTATTATAAATACGATATATTGTTATCATATAAGGGAATCAATTAATGAAGTATTTTCCCCACCAATAAGCGTGTGTTTTCCAATCTTAATTTTAGCTCTATGCCTGACGGAAGAATCCTCACACAAGACTCCCGAAATTCCCTCCACCGATCCTAATTGGAGGCCGGAGTATTCTATCAACCGCTGAGTTATCTGCCCGACGGGAGCGACTCCCGCGCACAGAACTCCGCCATCGTCCGCCGAGTCTGTTGGCCGCCGGTGCTTATTAAGAGAAACACTCTTAAGACCATCAGCAGTGGGGCACCTTAAGGCGCGCCCTATGGCGCGCCACGTCAGCATTTTTATCCTCCTCCTTCTCCACCTGCAGTGGGGCGCCCTAAGGCGCGCCCTATGGCGCGCCACATCATCAATTTTGTAATATTTACAAAATACATACGAATTAAAAAAATACTAAAATACATTTAAAATACGAATTTTAAAAACTTCATTCATTTAATAAAAATTAATACATTACAATGCGAAATAATAAAAAACGCAAACTCAGCGACGGCGGTTACGAGCCCACACTTCTTCAATCATGTCGCTCATGAGCTATTACATCTAATGCTTCGTCAATCGAACGACCGGAATCAGACGATCTAGAACTATTGGTGTCTTCGTCGGGATTCATTTTCGTTGGATGTTGAGAGAGAATATGTTGAGAGATAGTCGATATGTTCGTATGCACAACTGAATGAGGAACGAGATTTATATAAAAAAACGAAACCGCGTGCCCTCGTCCGCGTGCCATCGTCCGCGGTTTAAGTCGCGCCCGAAGCATAGGCCGCGACTATCGTCCGCGGCCTATGCCACACACCCACAGTGGGGGCGGACGATGCGCGCCATCGGGCGTGCCATCGTCCGCCCATTGCGGATGGCCTAACAGTTTTTTAGCTAGCTAGAGAAAGTGTGTGAAGTTTTTGAAAAGAATTCTCAGACATGGATTCAATCATTGTGCTCGATTGTTGACAGTTTAGTCTTGGAGATTGCTCAACTTGATGTGAATACCATGTTTTTAGTTTTTAGCTCTTTGGAGATTTAGACAAAGAAATCTACAAGACGAACCTGAAAGTTTCAAAGTAACCGGGGAAAGGAACATACGCAGGTCGGAACAGGCTTCCGAGCTATTGTACATGAAGTTTGAGCTAGTACTCATTCCGATCGATCCATGGCTACAATAAAACCACCGTGAGTTTATCATACTTTCTGAATTACTTATGTTGACTAATGGTAGTTGTTATAGACTTATAGACAGTTATACTGTATAGTTTTGGTAAATAAACTCAAATTAGAAAATTCCTCCAAGTCTCTTTCAAAACGTGTATTATTCAAAGATAACTAGTCAATTATGACAACCTCTTTTATATATTATCGGACACAATCATTCTATATTTCTTCCGTCCCTTAAAAGTATGAACAATATCTTTTTTAGTCTATTCCTAAAAAATATATATATTCTTATTTTGGAAAGTCTTTTCCATCTAAAGAGGTAGGAACAAATATCCATTAACAAAACTTTAATTATTTTTTATCTATTTTCTCTTTTACTTTAATTATAAATAATGCATTAAAACTCATGTCGAACCAAATGTTCATTTTTCAGGGACAAAATAGTCTCATTTTGTCATTTTGGGATGTCCATAAAAAATAGTCTCATTTTTAAAAATGGAAGTTTCTCTCTCATACTTTTAACTTTTTCCATGTTTTCTTTTACAGTAAAGGTCAAAATTGATCCTGAACATAAGTCCATTTTACGATTGTGGTCATAAACTTTATCTTTTGAATTCTTGCATCTTGAACATTTCAAATCGGATCAAAATTGGTCCTGGACTAACTATTCCGTTAGTTTTTAAGTGTCAACGAGTTTAATCCCGATTTTGACCAAATTAGACTGTTAATTATGAATTATTTTGAGATTGAAATTATATATTCTAAAAATAAATAAAAATTATTTAGGTTGTCTACACTAAACCATTTTCATCTTCCCTTCCCAAATAGGTTCCTCCACCAGTCTTTACCCCCCCACACCTCCATAGCTCAGACCTCACAGACTCTCTCTCTCTAGAGATGAACCAAGAATTCCGCGGCTTTTTGATAGGGACTCATCTCCAGAACACATCCCAGCCTTGCAACCTGCTGCGTCGACCACCCCGACTCCGGCAAATGCATCAGCAGCAGCACCTCAGCAACAAACCAAGGCCCAACCCAAGAGGAACAACAAGACCAAGCCAACCTTGCAGCCCACAAAGGAAAGACCGAAGAGGAATGCACCGAAGCCAACGAAATACCGCGATTACGTGTCTCACTAATGCATGAAGATTTGTTTTTGATTATTTCCTTTAATTTATGTTCTTTTTACCTTTTTTTTGGAACGATTATTTTATAGCAAGATAGAGTCAAATCTTTTCGGGTTTTCTTCTTGATTCTCAAAGATCGAATCCTTTGAGAATTAAAGTAATAAAATACTCTTTTTGTCTCAACCCTAGTTTTCAATATCTCTCTTCTCTCGCCGCTTTTGTTCTTCAAGTTTGAGAATTACAGGTTGCTCGAAGTACTCTCTGCTACGATAGGATTCTTAGTCCTATCACTTTTACTCAGCGGCAGCGATGTGGGGTTTGCTAGAACTTCCATAGCCACCTCATTCTCACGCCCTTTTACCAGAACATCCGCCAACTCTGATCAAAATCAAGTCATGATTGATGTGGAACCTGAAATTTACAGCAATGGCGAGGATGCTGGTGGTGATTGTGGCTATTCTAGGCCCTTTCTGTTTCTCGACATGATATGGAACTTGACATTTGTTGTGGTGTCTGAGTTCGTGCTACTATTTGAAGGAAAGCTCCGTAAATGTTTACCACGACAGTCGACAGAGTAATGCTCGGCTACGGCGTTTTTCCTGATTTCTACCTGCCGGGGAAGAATGTGACAGTGTTGAGGGCGACGGTGGCGGATTCTCGGCTGTGGTGCCGTTAAAACGAATTTTATCAAATAAAAGTGGGAAACACGATTTGCGAAGAGCTACGGCTACGGCGGCAGCAGCTGCACCGTCGACTGCGAGAAGAAATGCACTGACCCTATTTTAAATGAATATTTATTAAAATAATTAAGAACATAATTAGGGAGTAGAAAATGATAATTAACAATTCAATTTGGCCAAAATCGAGATTAAATCCATTGACCGTTAAAAAACTAACGGAACAGTTAGCCCATGACCAATTGTGATCCGATTTGAAATGTTATGGATGCAAAAATTCAAAAGATAAAGTTTAAGACCAAAATTATAAAATGAGCATATGTTCAGGATCAATTTTGGTCTTACTTTTTCTTTTATCTTTCATACTTTACCTACCTTTCTTCTCATTTATCTTACTTTATCAATTTCTTATTAAAAATCTGTACCGACTATAAAATAAATTATTTTTGTGGACGGATAGAGTATGTATTAAGAGTCAAAAAAATGTATTTAAATAATGGTGTGAATGTGACACCAACTGTACGTGCACTATAATGCCGCACCATTCTTGTCAATGGCACACCTTAGACACTATGGCTCGTGATCTAGTGTGACGACGATGAATCTCACAACAATATGACATTAGAGCCTCTCGACGAACTCCAGCTTTATTTTCCCCATCTTTGCCTTAATAAAAATTAAAATTTATTTTTTTTCTAGTATTTTATTATTTAGTCTACTTTATTAATTTAATATTCACTTAACTCACATAATACCACTTTCTTAATTTATTAATTACCATATTTGAATTAATTAGAGCAACCCCAACGGTGCTCTTGGCAAGAGCACCATCTAGGCCGTCGGCAAGAGCACACCTGTGTCCGCCGTTGTACTCTTCCCGACGGCACGACCCTACTCTATGCACAGAGCACGTCCATGCCAACGGCAAGAGCACGAGCAGCCGACGTGACATGCTCTGGTTGGCCGTTGGTTTATCATTTTTTATTTTTATTTTTAAAAATTCAAAAAATCTGAAAAATTCAGATTTAATAAAAAAAATATTTTTCCACTTCCTAATAAAATATATCCATTTTTCCACACTTTTAATTTATTTTTTCATTATTTTTACCCTAAAATTCATACTTTCATCGATAAATACTCTCATTTCAAACACAAAAAAATGACGCTAACCAAACAACACTCTCAATCTCAATTTTTAGGATTTTAATTATGTAATTTTTAATTTTTAGGATTTTAATTATGTACTGTAATTTTTAATAATTTAGTAATTTGTAATGGTATCGGGTATTTTTAATGCATTTTAATATTGTGGATATGTTTTTAGTAATTGAAGTATTTAAATTGAATAATGGAATGGTGGGACCCTTGAGCATGCTCTTGCGGAAGAGCATAGATATGGGTATTGTGCTCTTACGGAAGAGCATCTTCCGTGAGTAAAATATTAATAAATATGGGTCCGGGCCCACATCCATGCTCTTTGGCAAGAGTATGGATGGGGATGCTCTTACCCATTCCTTCTCAAGGTCACTTACTTTTAATTCATTTTTGGGATCCATTTCTTCTGTTGGTAAAAATTAATTTTTATTTTATCTGATATTTTATCTTTTCTACTTTATTAGATATATAATAATAAAATGAAATAGTACATCAATAAAAAAATCTCTATATTTTCTGCGCCATCTTTTGTATTCAATTGATGCTTAGTTTTTCGTAAATGAATTGCTCTAATAGTTACTCTAATGCGATTTGTTTTGTTAAGTTTTAAAGTCAATAAATACTTTTGTCATGAATGTAAAAACTGTTGGGAAATAAACACAGGCAATCACGAATATGAAAGAGAATGAACACAAGAAGTTGTTTACCCAGTTCGATACAATGTGTATCTACGTCTGGGGGCGATGCCAAGCCAGGGATTTCACTATATAATTTCAGGATGATTTAACAATGAGGGAGCACCTCTATTTATAAGTAACTAGAGAGCCCTAATTCTAGTCAAACTAGGAAACATATTCCATAAGAAAATATCTCTTAAGGAATAAATCTATCACAAGGAAATATACTTCAAGGAAACAAACCCTCTCTTCAAGTTCCAAGGCCAATTGAAGCTATGCATAGCTTCAATTTCTCTAAGGTCACCACCTTAGTAAACATGTCTGCAGGATTCTCACTTCCAAGTATCTTCACAAGTTGCAGGATTTTCATCTCCACTAGGTGTCGGATGTAATGATATTTCAACTCCACATGCTTTATCCTAGAATGAAAAGCTGGATTCTTCGCCAAGAAAATAGCACTCTGACTATCACTGTAGAGTATGCTACTCTTGTTCTCCTTCCCAAGTTCATCTAAGAAACTCTGCAACCACACCATCTCCTTGCTTGCCTCTGTCGCAGCTACATATTCAGCCTCCGTAGTAGACAAAGCAACAGTCTTCTGCAACTTAGAAGTCCATGAAATAGCAGTACCACCATAAGTAAATACATACCCGGTTGTGCTTCTTCTCCCATCAAGATCATTGGACGCCAAGTCTGCATCCACATAACCTGCCAGCTCAACATTCTTGCCATTGAAACATAAGACGCTTTCTGTAGTACCTCTCAAGTATCGAAGGATCCATTTAACTGCTTCCCAATGTTGCTTGCCCGGATCACCCATGAACCGGCTCACTACTCCCACTGCTTGTGCAATATCAGGCCTCGTACACACCATTGCATACATAATACTGCCAATTGCTGAAGCATAAGGAATTTTCTTCATTTCAGCACGTTCTTCTTTTGTACTCGGCGACTCCTTCTTCGACAGCTTAAAGTGACTGCCTAAAGGCACACTTACTGGCTTCGAATTATCCATGTTGAATCTTTCCAAAACCTTACCAATGTAAGCAGCTTGCGAAAGATACAATTTTCCTGCCGCCTTGTCACGCTCGATTCTCATGCCCAAAATTTGATTAGCCTCTCCAAGATCTTTCATGGAGAATCGTTCAGACAATTGCCTTTTCAACTTATCCATCTCCTTTTGATCACCTCTTGCGATCAACATATCATCAACATATAATAACAGAATAAGATAGCTCTTGTCAAACCGCTTGTAGTAACAACAATGGTCAGCGTAGCATCTTTTATAGCCAATCTCCATCATGAATCCATCAAACTTCTTGTACCACTGCTTTGGAGCTTGCTTTAAACCATACAAGCTCTTCTTCAACTTGCATACAAGGTTTTCCATTCCTTTTACTATGAATCCTTCAGGCTGTGTCATGTACAACTCATCCTCCAAATCACCATGAAGGAATGCCGTCTTTACATCCATCTGATGTAACAATAGATTTTCTGCAACTACCATACTCAACACTAAACGAATAGTAGTTAGTTTCACAACAGGAGTGAACACATCTGTATAATCAATACCGTATCGTTGCTCAAATCCCTTGACAACCAGCCTAGCCTTGTAGCGCTTGCTACCATCAGCTTCACCTTTGATTCGATAGACCCACTTGCAATGCAATGCCTTTTTCCCTTTAGGAAGTTCCACAAGCTCCCATGTGCCATTTAGGAGAAGAGAGGCAAACTCGTCATCCATGGCAATTTTCCACCTTCGTTTATCAGGGCCTTCTCCTGCCTCTGCATAACACTCGGGCTCACCACCATCAGTAAGTAATAAATAGAAATTAGAGGGCGAGTACCTATCAGGTGCACGTCGCTCTCTAGTCGATTTAGGCAGCGGAATAGTCGGTGGTGGAGTGCTTGGTTCTTCTTCAAGCACCTCTTCAGCATTCTGACTCTCCTTGCTCCCACTCGAGTTTGAGATGTCTAGCTCGACCACTTGTGGCTCAGAACTGCTGGGACTTGACGCCTCCAATCTATCCTTGTAAAATACCTGTTCATTGAAGATGACATCTCTACTGCGAATAACCTTACGGTTCTGCTCATCCCAGAGTCTATAACCGAACTCATCGCCTCCATAACCAATGAACGTACACTTAATAGATTTAGCATCCAACTTACTTCTCTCAACGGAACTAACATGAGCATAAGCAACACAACCAAAGATGCGTAGGAAAGATAGATTTACCTCTTTTCCTGTCCAAACCTCCTCGGGTATCCGAAACTCCAAGGGAACTGATGGACCTCTATTAATTAGGAATGCAGCTGTGTTGACTGCATCTGCCCAAAAACCCTTTGGCAATCCACTTTTCAACCTCATGCATCTTGCTCGCTCATTCAACGTTCTGTTCATGCGCTCTGCGATTCCATTCTGCTGTGGAGTTCCTTTCACAGTTTTCTCCATGCGGATTCCATTCTCGGCGCAGAATTCCTTGAACTTTGCAAGTTCATATTCTCCTCCATTATCGGATCTTAGACACTTCACCTTCATCCCGGTTTCAGTTTCAACAAGGGCTTTCCATTTCCTGAAAAGTGTCAAACGCATCGGATTTACTCTTCAGAAAATAAACCCATAGCTTTCGAGTAGAGTCGTCGATGAAAGTCATATAATATTCAGAGCCTCCTAGGGACTTCACAGGTGCTGGTCCCCATAGATCAGTGTGGACCATCTCCAACTTCTGTGTCTTCAATTTTCTGCCTCCTCTTGAGAAACTCACCCTTTTCTGTTTCCCAAACACGCAATCCTCGCACAGGCCAACTTCAACAGTTTTCAAGCCAGGCAGTAAACCTCTTGAGCATATTATCTTCATCCCTTTCTCGCTCATGTGGCCAAGACGACAGTGCCACAAATCTGCATTATTTGCCTCACTTGCAATATCAATGCAATCTTTGGAGTTAGTTGTGGTATACAACGTACCCTCCTTCTTACCTCGAGCTACTATCATAGCTCCCTTGGTAATCTTCCAATTGTTGCAGCCAAACGTCACGGTGTACCCTTCTACATCAAGCTGCCCAATCGAAATCAAACTTCTCTGCAATCCAGGAATGTGTCTGACTCCATTCAGCTTTATTACGGATCCATTGGACGTCACTACCTTCACGTTTCCCTTTCCCACGATATCTAAGGGCTCGTCATCAGCCAGATGTACCTTCCCAAAATCGCCAGAAACGTAGTCTTCCATTATCTCCACATTGCTGCAGGAGTGAAACGACGCCCCAGAATCCAATACCCACGATTCCATTGGACTACTGACGCTCAAGACCAACGCCTCGCCATCGTCATCAAACATGGTAGCGTTTGCTGTCTTCTTGTCCTTCTGATCCTTATTCTTATACTTCTTCGGTGCCTCACATTGATTTCTAAAATGCCCAAACTCATCACAATTCCAGCATTTAACTTTATCCAAATCCTTCTTGGATTGACTCCTTCCTCTGGAATTTGATCTTCCACGATTTTGCTTTCCCTTCGATCTGCCTCTCTGTTCTGTATTCAGTGCTGATCCCGAAGTAGAAGATCCTGATTCTCTCCGGCGAACTTCCTCACCAATCATCAGATCTCTTACTCTGTCAACTGTTAGTTTTGTCTTTGCAGCAGTAACTGCTGTCACTGTGCCAGCCCAACTCTCAGGCAGAGACGATAGCAAAATCAGGGCACGAATTTCATCATCGAATTTTATATTAACCGAGTTCAGTTGCGAAGTAATCATGTTGAACTCGTTGAGATGTTGTTGCACCAGCTTTCCCTCTTGCATTCTAAAATTAAACAATCGTCTAATCAGATGTACCTTGTTTGCCGTTGATGGTTTTTGATACATGTCCTCCAAGATCTTTATCATCTCCTTTGTCGACTTTGCTGCATTCGTGTGATAAGCCACATCCTTGGACAACGATAGCCTAATCGCGCTCATCGCTTTTCTGTCCAGCAGCTCCCAATCCTCATGTTCCATCTTTTCGGGTTTGGTTTTTAAAGGCTTCCAGAGATCTTTACCGTACAGGTAATCCTCAATTTGCATCTTCCAAAATCCGAAATCAGATCCATCGAACTTCTCTACAACAATTTTCTCGTCGATCCCCATCGTGATTTCTGCCTCTTAAACCCTAGGCTCTTGATACCAGTTGTTGGGAAATAAACACAGGCAATCACGAATATGAAAGAGAATGAACACAAGAAGTTGTTTACCCACTTCGATACAATGTGTATCTACGTCTGGGGGCGATGCCAAGCCAGGGATTTCACTATATAATTTCAGGATGATTTAACAATGAGGGAGCACCTCTATTTATAAGTAACTAGAGAGCCCTAATTCTAGTCAAACTAGGAAACATATTCCATAAGAAAATATCTTTTAAGGAATAAATCTATCACAAGGAAATATACTTCAAGGAAACAAATCCTAAACATGGTAGAAGATATTTTAGGCTCTATAATTAACAAAAACTTGTATATAGATATTTTACTTTTATTCAAATTATAAAATGTAATTTATGCATTAATTTAAATTTAAAAACTAAGAAAAGAGGGTATTTTAATATAAAAACAAAACTATGACGTACATAGTCTTAGATCTCTCCCTTCGTCCACAAAAATAGTCTCATTTTGCCATTTGGATGACCATAAAAAATAATCCAATTTCTAAAAATAGAAATTTTCTTTCTAATACTTTACCCACTTTTTGCTCTATTTCTCTTACTTACCTAATTTTGTTCATTCTCTCTAATTTTATCAATTTTTCATTGAAATATCATCCACATATAACACTATTTTTTTTGGAATGATGGAGTATAAACCTTAATATGTCATGTACCTAGCAATCAACTATCACCATTGACTCGTTGACTTCATTTAAAGTAATAAAGCCTATGATCATTGACTTAGTCTGTCCAAAATGAATAACTCCACCTAATAATGACAGCCACATTAAAATTATCCAGCAGCATTGGAAAGTAGTGTATGTAAAATTTGGAAAATGTAGCAACTGATTTGCTATACAATTAGAGTTTGTGTTTGTGTTAGTATGAGGTTACAAATATTGGTAGGTGAGTTACATTATCCAGCCATGATCACAACTCAGAAGAAGCTCATAATCTTCCTCACCACTTTGATGATCTCATTCCATTTCTTCCATTCTGCTGATGCAAACAAGTCCAGTCCTTCTGCCTGTCAGCAGTATAATCAATTCTTTCCGCCTCAAGACCGACCCCAGCAGAAGTTGTCCTTCTTCTTCCTGCTCCACTGCGGCCATCCCAAATTCGAACTAACGATCTCACCTTCCTCTATCTAAATTGTATCAAATACTATCTCAAAGATATCAACTACCAATCCATCACTATTAGGGTGGTTGATGCTTCCATAAACAATGATACAATCTGCTCTTCGCTTATCCATTCCTCATACGACTCATTGCTCTACACTAGTCCTGATTTGCCGTACTATATTCCTCATCTTTACTTTGAGGATTGGTCGGTTACCTTTATTAGCTGCCCCATTCCGTTTAACAGTTCTTCACTCTATAAAGATATTACTCAAGTTTGTGCCTCTAATTTATCGCATCCCAAACTTAGATATGTACGCGTTCACGGCCTCAGAGATACCACATATGTGTCGATTAGATCTAAAGCTCGCGACATCGTGCAGGGGATTCATAGATCAGAATAATGTTTCACTCCCAGAAATTCATCAATCTCTCTTGTATGGGTATGATCTCCTCTTCTGCTCATGGTGCTACGGTGAACAACAATTCACAATATATTACATCACTTATAATTAAACGCTTTTGAATTTTGAAAATGCAGAAAAACTCTTCTTGGGACCTACTCGTAAGGATTCACACTTTGGAATTCTAACGGCATAGTATTTCATCAATTTTGTCACATCAGTCAAAAAAAGATCTAATTTTGTGAAAGAAATACTATCAGTTTTCATAATCGCAGGGGTAAGCCTTCCTTTTACTATCATCATCGGAATTACTTATCTATTAGTACTCTCATTAACTCAAGAATGTAAGAATCATCAATTTCATTTTTTTGTTAAGCTGCCTCTCTTAAGTTCTCAAAGGTTTCTTTGTAATTCGCAGACTACTAAGAAACTGATTACATTACATTCTATGGTACACTCTCTAAATTTAGTGATCAGATGACTTTGAATTTCAACATTGTTAATCCTGTCTCCTTTTTTGTGTATATATATCTGCAGCCTCTGTCGTGAGTTATGTGGTAATTATAGGTACGCACTTAAGTCTCATACTCTCATTGCCATCACAATGGAGAAGACTGATTGATACAACTTCTAATTTTGTGTCACAGAAAATCTTCAGTTTGTTTAACCACAGCATTAAACCCAATTTTCATAATCATGCTTTTCTTTCTTATTTACATCCACAGCTGTAAGAATCTTTACATTCATTTCTCTTTCTAAGATGAGTAATTTGATCATCACGTCTTGTACTAGCAAATTCATGTTTTTTTTTATTATGTATATAGCTGGTATACGTGTACAGCCAAATTTTTATTACAACGTCCCAAATGAAGTTGATGAACTCGAGTTTCCTGGTGAGATCTATATTTATGTTGAATTACCATTTTAATATTATAATTTGCATTCGTTTCCTCATTTTTACTTCATGCAAGTTGCTGTGAAACTGTTTTAGCACAAGTTTTTTGGCATTGTTACTAAATGTACATGGTCTTGTTTTTTCATGTTATCTCAGCCATCATCGGCATTATCATCTTGGCACCAAGGATAATCATATCTCCTTTGATATTCTGGTTTTTGATCAACAAATTCCGGAGAAGGCGTTTGTCCTCTTTCGAGGGAGTAGAGTCATACCTACAAAGTGACAACAAACTCGCTCCAATTAGGTATTCCTATTCGGACATAAAGAAGATGACTAAAAATTTCAAAGATAAAGTAGGCCAAGGCGGGTTCGGATATGTTTACATGGGAAAGCTCCGAAGTGGCCATCTTGTAGCAGTCAAATTGCTCAGAAAATTCGGAGCAAACGGGAAAGACTTCATTAATGAAATAGCAACTATTGGGAGGATCCATCATGTAAATGTTGTCCAGCTTGTTGCATATTGTGCTGAAAGATCCAAGCGTGCCTTTATTTTTGATTTCATGCCAAATGGTTCCCTTGACAAGTACATCTTCAATCGAGAAAAAACACTTTCATTGAAATGGGATATGAAATTTAAGATTGCAGTTCAAGTGGCTCGAGGGATTGAGTATTTGCACCATGGTTGTGACATCCAGATCTTACATTTTGACATCAAACCTCATAATATACTTCTTGATGATAAGTTCATCCCAAAAATATCAGATTTTGGGTTGGCAAAATTATGTGCCTCAAACAAGGAGTCAGTGACATTGACAGCTGCTAGAGGAACCATAGGGTACGTTGCTCCTGAACTTATCAATAGATGTATTGGCACAGTGTCTTACAAGGCTGATGTATATAGTTTTGGGATGTTGATGGAAATGGTGAGATTAAACAAAGGCTTGACGCAAAACAATGATGAATCCAGTAAGTATTTCCCGCTCTGGATATACGACCACTTGAACCAAGGTAGGGACATTGACAAAGGGCTGCTAGACTCATGTCCTAACAACCGAATGGTCGAAGCAGAGGTCTACAACATTTTCTATGAAGTGGTGAATCCCGAGTCCAAGGATTTGATGAACTCCTCGAGCGGGGGAAATTTCACTAAGAAGTGTGTGAGCTAAGCCAGAGAGATTCTAGGAAGATTAATTGAGGCAAAGAAGACGTATGATCAGCCGCGTGCCATTCTCAGAAGAGGATCAGCTAATTCAATCATAGATTAGGGCGACGAGAAGGTGGAGGCCCGAATGGACAGATTAGAGAAAGCACTCTTGAGTGCTATAAAGAAGAACAATCAGCCGGCCCCACCAGAGAAGGTGTAAGCACCAATTCCAGAGGAAATGCAAACTCAACCCTACTATGGTCCACCCGGGGGAGGGAGAATTTCAAGCTCAGGTAAATTCGATGGGAAGCTGGAATTCGAATGGAAGTTGGAACCCAGGGAAGAAAAGAAAACCACATGAAGGGACCACCCAAACTTTAGATGGTCTGATAATGACCCGAATCTACCACCCCAGCAGTAGAACACCAACTATTCGAACCCTCAGGAGCGGCAACCTAACTGGTCAGGCAGAAACTAAGAGGAACAGAACAATTGGGGCAACCGAAATCAGGGGGACCAATCTAACTGGGTCAATAGGAATCAGAACAATCCAGCAAACTCCTATGTGCCACCACACTAAAGGAATTACCAGGGCAACAACCAAAACCCTCAGCCCAATTACCAAGGGAATCAAAAGTATCAAGGGTCGAGTCATCAATACAACAACAATCAATGAAGAGCCTCAATGAAGGGTATCAAGGGTCGAGTCATCAGGGTAGATTTCGTCCAAATCAGGGACATGGACCAAACCACCATCAAGGACCGAATACTAGTCACCCAAACTCCAGACACTTGTAGAGCCTCAATTAGATGGTGAACGATTTGGTCAGCTCACGACAGCACATGCGGAATAATATGCATTCCAACAATGATGTGGTACATAAGCTTCAGGATGCTTAAGTTGAGCACAAGGCAGCTATGAACATGCTGGCGAAGCTGTTATCTCAGATCGCGACTTTCCTAAGTGAAATGCGCGAGAACGAAGGACAGATTCCTGCCACATTCAAGCCACCGGACAGGGCGAACATCAGTCAAATCACCCTTAGGTCTGGATGAGAGTATAAAGGCCCGACAATGAAAATTGATGACAGAACATCGCCTGTGGTGAGCAGGAAAATGATAACCCAACCCCACAAAAGGAAGACACTGAAATAGGGGAAGTTGAAATAGGGGAAGCTAAAACGGAGGATGATATCCAGATCGGAGACTTGGGGAAACCAGTACCCCGAATGGCTGACCCGTTTTTCCTAGACCCAGGAACTTGGTGGAGGTTGAAGACATGAGGAAAGAGACTGGAGAGTCATCTAAGGGATATTCCAGCAACACGGTCAAACAAGTGAAGCCCTTTCCCTACCTAGGGGAAGTCAGAAAAAAGAAAGATGATCCAGTAGACTTCATGGAAATCTTCGGCAAGCTGGAAATCAACCTACCATTCCTACATGTTCTGAAGTGGCCTCTGCTCAGCAAGTTCATCAAGGAATTTATCGCTGGGAAGACTAAACCCAATGGCAAAATAGTGATCGGAGAAACTGTGTCAGCGGTGATTCAGAAGCGGATGATGCCGTCAAAACGCACTGACCCAAGTGTGTTCACTCTTCCCATTTCAATTGGGGACATTAGAATTGAGCACGTTATGTGTGACCTAGGAGCATCAATAAATGTTTTACTGCTTTGCATCTATAAGAAGTTGGTAGGAGTAAGAATCATTGATACGAATGTGGTGATCCAGTTAGCGGATAGGTCAAGCATTAGTCCAGAGGGTGTGCTGGAAAATGTGATAGTTAAGGTGCATGATTTCTTGTATCCACTGATTTCCATGTGATTAGGATGAGTGAAAATGAATCTGCTGAGTCTAGCAGAGTGCTTTTAGGTAGACCATTCCTACGCACCGCTAAGACTATAATTGGTGTTTTTGATGGAACAATTTGTCTAGACTATCATGGGGAGAAATTCACTTTCAATATTGATGAAGCAATGAAAAAACCTTTAGATGTGGAAAATCGTCATGCTGTGGATATCATTAACCCCTTTGTCCAAGAATATCTTGAGACTGAATTAATGCATGAACATATTGACAATTCATAGTTAAGCCATTCTATTGATAGAGAGGTAGCAGGATGGTGTGAGGTCATGAACACTCTAGAGTTGACAGATGAAGAACTAGCAGAGGCGATTATAGAATTCTGTAAGAGTCCTGAATCCGCCAGGTCAAGGGGGTCAGCCCAGGTGGCTAGTTTGGAAAAATTGCCAGGACTTGAAGGATTAATCACCAAGGAAATGGAAAAGAATCCACTGCCCCAGGAGACAAGTTCGCCAAAGAAGGAGTTAAAGACACTGCCACCAGGTCTAAAGTATGCTTATTTGGAGGAGAACGAGACATTCCCTGTGATCGTCAATAGCAACTTGACCCAGGAACAAGAAAATGAGTTACTGGAAGTGAGCAGGAGAAACAAGAAAGCCATAGGGTGGACTCTATCTGACCTAGTGGGAATCAGTCCCGACCTCTGTATGCATCATATTCGCTTGGAAGAAGGCGCAAAGGCCTGCCAGGATTCGCAGAGGAAACTGAACCCGAACATGAGAGAGGAAGTCTTGAAGGAAGTTCTAAAGTTAATGTCCTTGGGAATCATCTACTCAATCCCAGATAGTGAGTAGGTTAGTCCGATTGACATAGTGCCAAAGAAGTCGGGTATACAGGTGGTGAAGAATGAGAAGAATGAGCTTGTACCCATGCGATTAGTCACGGGATGGAGAATGTGTATCGACTACCGGAAGTTGAATACAGCCACTGGGAATGACCACTTCCCCCTGCCTTTCATTGGCCAAATATTGGAGAGGTTAGCCGGGAAACAATGCTTTTGTTTTCTTGAAGGTTACAATGGCTACTTCCAGATTTACGTCGACCAAGATGATCAAGACACAACAACATTCACTTGCCCTTTTGGCACGTATGCGTATAGGAAAATGCCCTTAGGCCTATGCAATGCACCTGGAACTTTCCAAAGGTGTATGATGAGCATTTTCTCCGACCTGTTAGAAGAGTGTATAGAAATCTTCATGGAAGACTTCACTGTCTACGGAGATTCTTTTAAGTCGTGCTTGGGTCATCTGGATGTTGTTCTGAGAAGGTGTCAAGAGAAGAACCTCGTCCTTAACTTCGAGAAGTGTCATTTTATGGTCCCAGAGGGAATTGTCCTGGGCAATGTTGTATCTGAGAGAGGAATCCAATTCGACAAGGTGAAAGTGGATGTAATCTCGAAGCTACCTTATCCGACAAGTCACAAGGAAGTGAGAGGATTCTTAGGCCATGCGGGTTTTTACGGAAGGTTCATAAAGGATTTTGAGAAGATCGCGCAACCACTTACCCGCCTCCTATAGAATGATGTCGATTTTGTCTTTGACGAGGCATGTATCAGCCTTGAAGGATAAGCTTGTAACAACCCCGATAATCAGAGCTCCAGACTGGAATCACCCCTTCGAGGTGATGTGCGATGCCAGTGACTTTGCAGTCGGAGCAGTACTAGGTCAAAGGATTGATGGAAAGAGCTACGTAATTTTCTACGCCTCGAAGACTCTCAACCAGGCCCAGAAGAATTACGACACCGCGGAGAAAGAAATGCTAGCTGTTGTGTATTCGTTTGAGAAGTTCCAACCATATCTACTTGGGTCGAGGGTGATAGTATTAACTGATCACGCAACTATTAAGTACATGTTGGCGAAGAAAGTGTCTAAGCCAAGACTAATCCTATGGGTGTTGTTACTACAAGAATTTGACTGGGAAGTGAGGGACAAGAAGGGGACGGAGAACAAAGTGGTTGATCATCTAAGCAGGATATTTCAAGGAGACACGGAGGAAGCTATATCTGATGAATTCCCCGAGGAACATCTCTACTATGTCGGGGGATCCTCTAGACCGATTAAGTGGTCAGAAGTGTTAGCAGTAACAGGCCCGTGAGGTTCAGAGAAAGAGAAACATAAGCTGAATGAAGAAATTTGGTTCGTGGATCTGGTAAATTTCTTAGTCACAGGAGAGCTTCCTAGTGCACCAGAAGTTTCCCGGGCCCAAAGGATGAAAATTAAAAGTGAAGCCAAGTACTATTTTTGGGACGATGTGTCCCCGAATGGGAGCAAAGATACGTCTTAAATCATTGCCATGCACTGGCATGTGGAGGTCATTTTGGGCCAAGGAAGAAAGCTCGGAAGGTTTTAGATAGCGGATTTTACTGGCCCTCGTTGAACAAGGACGCTTATGAGTTCTGCCAGAATTGCAGCCGCTGCCAACAGACTGGGGGAATCTCCACTCCTGATGAGATACCTCAGGTCCCAGTGATCGTCTGTGAAGTGTTTAATGTCTGGGGGATGGACTTCATTGGTCTAATCCCGTCTTCCTACGGCAATGCTTACATACTAGTGGAAGTCGACTATGTATCAAAATAGATAGAGGCTAAGGCGACTGCTACATGTGAAGCAAAGGAGGTCACGAAATTTCTTAAGGCCAATATTTTCAGCCGATATGGAGTGCTGAGGGCAGTCATTTCATACCAGGGAACGCATTTCTGAACCGAACAATGGAGGCCCTTATGAAAAAATACGGAGTGCACCACCGTCTTTCTACTCCGTATCACCTACAGAGCAACGGGCATGCAGAAGTGTCCAAACTGTAGATTAAAAGCATTTTAGAAACACAATGTCAATACAATGTATGAAATACATCAACGCAAAGACATGATAATGTCAATACAATTTCATTTTGACATTGTACAAGCATTGTATTGACATATTATGTGATGTGTATTGATATAAAGCTGTTAACGAAATTTATGAATATTTACGAAAATTTTATCAAATTTTGACATCGAAACATATGCATGTTGGATCTCGTTGGAATCCTTATAAAATTATCTTTAATTTGATATTTGCTATGCGGAAAAATAATTTAAATCGATATAGTTATATGCATTTAAGGTTTTGGAATATTTTTTAAAAATTAGTTATAACTAATTTGTTTTTAATTGACATTAATACTCTAATTGATATTTTTGTGCATGATATTGATACTCAAGGTTGAATGATCTTGGCCTTTAATTTAAAAATCTAATGGCTATCATTTAGTTGTAGATAACAATTTAAAGATGAGTTAGCAATATAACATACCCCTTTGACTACATATATACACATATATCCATTAACGTTCATGTATGCAATGATAAAATTGATTCATATAGAATTAATTCAATTAAAGTACAATAATGAAATTTAAAATAATGTCTACTGCTACTAGTTTTATTTTATTTTACTAGAAATTTTACTAATTTTTCAATGTGCAAATAATACTATTAGAACTAATTAGAACTATTACGTACGTAACTTTATAAACAAAAAAATATATTTTATTATCGTTTTGAAGACAGTTTGTACACATAATATATATTTTATTATTGTGTGGAAGAGAGTTTTTTATACCTTTTAATTGGAATTATTACTTATATTGGGGATCACGATCACTTATATTATAGGAGTAGTAATTTATTTTTATATTTTTATAATTTCAAGTTTAATCGCTATTTCATACAAAATTATTGTCGTATTTTGTTTATAAAGTTTTTACACGATACATTTTACCAAGAAAATAGGATTAATGTAACAAAATACTAATAGTGTTTTTAGATTATCATATTATTATTATTATTATTATTAGCTATTTCTATAATTTAATACAATAGTATATAATATTCATATAATTAATGTGTCAGTTTAACAATAAAAAAAATCAGGAACTATATGAATCCTATAAATTAAATTAACTAAAGAAAATATTCATAATATTATCTTGATTTATTTTATTATTGCACATTAATTGTATTATATGAATCAATTTTATCATTGCATGTATTGAACCGTTAATGGAATACTTATATTATGTGTATATATGTGGTGTTTATATATGGAATATGCAAAAACTTTTCCTATAATAAATAGTGTGAGGTAATATTTAGAGTGTTTCCATAATTTATTTATCTAGTTGGAATTGGAGCAATATATATTTTCATATGTCAAAATTTTATTGGTTTGACATACCAAATAGGATTGCCACCTTGATATTCCTAGAGTAGGGAATTTTTTCTCACTTATATTATTAGCTCAAAAGAATAATAAAAGGTATTTTAGTGGCATAAAAAATTTATATTATCTTCCTCCACCAAAAATAGATTTAGTTGTTTATGACATGAGTTTTAATATATAAGAGAGAACTAGTATTAGTGGATTGTGGACTCCACATTTTTAGTATATTTAATTATTTAAAAAATTTCATATATAGAAATTGATCTAATTTTAACGGACAATTCGAAATGATAAAACTGGTTTTTTTTCCCTTGAGATAGTAATTACTAAATCACTAATACTATCAAGTACTAATATACTATTATTTTTGTTTTGCAGCATAACTTTTATTACAAATATTTAAATGGGACATCAGTTTTAATTTTGGCACTCAGTCATACTTGACAATCAAAATGTACGTGTATTCTAATAGAGGATCCCGCAGTATATATATACTGTATGATTTTAAATTGTGGCATATATTCCAATTACACCAACAAACAAGTTGATTATATAACTGAAAATATAAGATCAGAGTGTCTAAAAATGTATGTGATTGAAAAGAAAAAAATTAAACATCGTAACAAGCATTAATATGATATAGAAAGGTTGGTGACGAGGAAGAATGAGTATTGTTGTTTTTCTTGGGTTTGCAATTGCATTTGTTTCTTCTTTGCCACAAACCCTTAAATGACAAACATCCTCCTCTTCTTCTTCGTCCCCCTTCTTGGCTACACATCATCTTCTTCTTCCTCTCTCTTCCTTCTTGGCTACACATCATCTTCTTCTTCCTCTCTCTTCCTTGTTCTATATTTCTAATTTCTTTCTCCTTACTTTCTGTCTCCCCCACCTAAAAACACCATTCAACCATGTTGACATATTTTTTCTGATAAATCGAAATGCTCAAGCCAAAAGACAGTGAGTTGTGCAATAAAGAGACACATAACATTAAAAGATCTCTAAACAAGCAAAACATAAAAGGCCAAACACAATCATCTACGAACCTATTACGTCGAAAAAAATAAACTAACCAAAGGCAATCCAAAACTAAAACCAACCAATACAAAAAGATCACCCACCACGAAAAAGAAAAGAAAAAAAGATGACATATTTATATAAAGAAGTCGAGATAGTCACAATACTTGTACAACTTCAACCTTGTTGACATAAAAATGGGCCATACACTAGTTGATAAAATGATCGAAAATTGTGACCACATGTTCTCAACTTCAACCTTGTTGACAGGGGTGGAGCTAGGAATTTATAGGGAGAGGGGCAAGTTTACGTATGAGAGAATTTTAAGAATTTGAGGAGGGGTATTTAAGAAGAAATTGAAAAAAATAAATTGTAAAATACATAATATATATTAATATGAAAATGTGAGGTGGGGCAATTGCCCAGTAGATATGCCCCTGCTTGTTGACATAAAAATGGGTCATACACTAGTTGATAAAATGATGAAAATTGTGACAACATGTTCTCTCACTTCATATATGCATGCATGTGTAGGAAAGAAGCAAAGTGTGACCACATAAGCACTTTACATATGGGTTGGGCACTTGTCACATGCGAGAGGGACAGCCCATCACGATTGATGGCTATCTAACATAAAATCTTAATTGTCTGCTCTCTTAATACATCAATTCTTTCTCGTAAATCTCACACTTTATTCTCATTACAACTACAAAAACTTCTCAATTGTCCATTTCATTCCGCGCACAATAATAATATACTAGTATAATAATTGCACGCACAATATTTGGTACTAATGAAATAAACACTAGATGGTTATTAGTCACCATAAAACAATTAAGCTGTCTCCTTCCTATTCAAATTTCTAAGTCATTCCTATTCCCATTTCCAAGGGAAGTCGATATTTTCAGTTTTTAAACATACTCTAAATATAATGGTTGTCAATTTTTAATCTATAGTATTAGGATTAAGTAAGATTAATTTGGATCTACTTTTTTATATTAATATATATGCAAAAAAGACTTTGCAATTTGAATATGAGGGAGACTTACATGTATATAGGATTGCGAAAAAAAACTACTCCATCTGTTCTATAGTAATTAAGGCGTTTCTTTTCGGCACTGAGATTAAGAAAATTGTGTTAGGTGAGTTAAGTAAGGGAGAATAAAATGAAAAATGAAAAAGGTAGAGAGATGAAGAGCGAATAAACGGAGATTAAGAAAATTGTGTTAGGTGAGTTAAGTAAAAGGGAGAATAAAATGAAAAAATGAAAAAGGTAGATAGATGAAGAGAGAATAAAATAAGAGAGAGTAAAGTAGGTGTGGAGAAATGTGTTGACTTTTACTAAAAAAGAAAATGACTCTATTACTATGGAACATACCAAAATGGCAAAATGACTCTATTACTATAGAACGGATGGAGTATCACTTAAGTCATTTTTACATCTATTTAGCTCATAACCGTGGATAATTTTAGATCCTCTTAGTTCATACATTCTCAACCATTAGATCAAAAATCGAAGGATGAGATTAAGAATACGTCTTAGTTCATACTTCTCACATGAACTAATACATATTCTTAATCTCATCCTTTGATTTTTGATCTAATGGTTGAGATTCGGTTTCTAGTTATATATTTCACGATTCTAATGCAAAGAGAGACTACCTCTCGTTGTGGTATCTCCTGGCGAGTAGAAAGAGAGGAATCTACGGATTCTCCTCGGCTGTGTTTTGGCGAAGTTTCTCGGATGGAAGGAGTGTTTGGTGCACTAACACTAACGTCCGCGCTCTGTGTTCCGACATCTCTAGTGACGGCCTTCTTCTCTGCGAGGAAATGAGTATATGTCTTTGAAAGGAAGAATTGGATTGCGATTAACACATAGAGTAATATAATTGAATTGAAATATAACCTTGCATTTTGATATGGTGGTCATAAGTCCGGAAATGGAGTGGCGCGGTAATGGTGATTCTGTTACTAGTTAGAGTGCTGAAGGATCTGACGCCTAACGCTTTGGCCGACAAGCATTCCACGGGCACTTGGCCTGACACCGGATTCGATATGTATCTCTCTGCATCGCTCCATTTTAACTGCAGCTCGCCTATGTATTCACACGACCACACTCCTCGTCTCTGCAACCCTTCATTTCGTTGCAAATTATACTCTAATTACTTTTTATTCATTATTCGTTATTCATTACTTACCTTTGATGGCTGTTGTGAATGAATATGTTGAAGGATCAATTTTGTCTGCAACCACAATAATATAAGTTATGTTACAACTTGTGACCTTAATTAATTAATTTTGTAAGAGAAAGAGAGAATGTTTATTTATTTATTTACCTGTAGCAGTATATCCAGGAGATGATACAGTGCTGGAAATTGTTGTAGCTGTTCTTAATGACCTTTCATCTTCTCTGAAGCTCTTCCAATTTGATGCTGAAAACCGTCTCGTGCTTGTGTTCGTGTTCGTGATTTGAGGCTTGACACACCATTCTTTGGGGCTGAAATCAGCCATGCTTTCTAGCTTAGAATAGGAGCTTGATCCTGATATTTGTAATTTCTGTTTAAGTGTGTGTTTGTGCTTGCTTGGTTTGAAATAGTTGCTACTTGTAGTTTAATACAAGTAGTTACAAAAAAATTGAATGTTTTTTTTTTCTGGAGAGGTGAAAGGTGCTTTTGAAATAAAGTTTGAAATGTGGCCAAGCAATTCAAACTGCATATTCTTGCAGTGATTGGAACCTTTTCTGCATACATCTTTTTAGATAATGGGCCATGGCGTTCATTGGCATCTACTGCACAGGAGAAAATCTATGCCTAAACTCCCAAATTATTTTTTTGGAATTGTCTGACTATTCAATTATTACACTACTACAATCCGTAATAGGTGACAGATGGTTTGAATTTTGAAATGATTGTATGATTTTTATTAATTTATTCCGTTATAAAAAAACGTATGCATTCTCATCAATTAATTAGACATTGTTTTTACTAGTAAAGTTTGAACAGAATTAGCTATGTCATTGTAAATAATCGTTACGAGTGCTACGATAAACTGTTAAAAAGTAGTACATGGTTCAATATATAAATTGACTTCCAATTATCGATAAACTTCAGCTTAGGCGATTTTCACAACTATATATTTGCCCTATAATTACGTCCATCTCTATTTTTTTCTTGTCACGTCATTTTATCTTTCAGGCCCAACACCTGCAAGCACCCTATATAATTCTGGCCTATAAACCGGCTCCAATACAGCTTGGAAATTGGATATATCCTTCAAAATTAATGAGCCAGACTTCATATTACTTGAATGCGGGTTAGTATATCTTTTTTTGAGTACGTCTTCATAGTCATGTCGTGAATGTCTTAATGATTCGTTGTAGAAGGAGAGCAAGTGTTACGGACTCAATACCCACATCGGTTGTTAGAAACAACTAGTCCGTAACATTCGACCCTCCTTTAAGGGCCAATATCCTTTGTTGATCACGACCACGTTGGTCACGGCTGGTTCTTTGCCAGGCCACCATTCCGAGTTCTCGTTGGTCACTGCGGATTCTTTGCCCGGCCACCACTCCGTGGATCATCACTCCGAGTCGGCCCCAAACGTACTTGTTGGTCACGGCGAGTTCGTTGTTCGGCCACCACTCCGAGTCGTTTGGGCTCTTAATGAAATCACCAATTGATATAAACCAAACAGGAGAACTTATCCCAAAAGACTAGTCTGTTAGGAGAGAGAGCTATATACCCCACCCACACTAGTCGTTTTCACCATCGATGTGGAAATTGAGTCTGTAACAGCAAATGAATTTTACAATAGACTTCTTCAGAAAATTTCAGCCTCTCTTATTTACCACGTCAATGACAAAGAATAAGGGAAAGAATTTCCAATGTTATAAAAGAAAGGGGTGGTTCCTTGGGATATCTATAGTATATAGTAGTGTGATGGGGTGCGTACTAAACAAGCCCAACAGCAATGACGGCCCATCAGCCCAAAGCCCAAGGAAGAGTATGAGTTCGGCATTACCAAAGAGTTCGGCCTCAGCCTACAGCTCGGTAAAAGCCAACCAATCAAGCTCTGCTCTCAGGTCGGCATCAAGCTCTACTCTCAGATCGGCAACCAAAGCAGTTCGGTCTCAGTATTCGACCGAACAAGGAGTTAGTGGACCCATACAGGATTTCCACAACTTCCAACACACCCACTACCACGTGGTGTCAACTCAGGCCACGATCGTAGGCCATGACCTACGCTACATCCACGATCTTAGGCCATGACCTACACGACATCCACGACTTAGGGTGGTGATGCAAGCCACGATCTTAGTTCAATATATAAATAGAACTTAGATCTGATAGACAGGGGAAGCTCTCTAGAGATAAAATATCATATAGCAAGTCTGTGTTGTAAGCTGTAATCCCAGATCAAGCAATACAATCTTGCCCTCCCTTCTTCCCGTGGACGTAGATTTACTTCAGTAAATCGAACCACGTAAATTCATTGTGTCGTAGTCTTTATTCTCTACCAGCATTTACTAACATCAGAAATTCGCGGATTCATCACTGGCGCCGTCTGTGGGAAACAGAGAACCAAACTTGTGATAAAGCGAATTTTTGACCCTTTTTCCACCCCAAAAAAATGCATACCAGATCACACACTACCCGTAATACCGTTCGTGAAAACCATGAGGAAGCTAGTCCAGCCCGCAGGTCCGGAAAACAGCCTCGGGAGACATCTACTTCCAGTTTTCACGATGAAGGAACAAGCCGCTCAAAAGGTCCACACACCGAGTCTTCCCAGCAGCCTGATTTGAATGAGGCTGTCAAGCTGTTCTTGGCTGAGAAGCAGGATGAGTTCTTAGCCTTCCTGCAAAAAAGCCAAGAGCCAAAGACGAAAACGGTGGATTCTCCTTCCTCATCCAGACATGAAAGTCACTACCGCAGTAGTGCCGTGTCTTCCAGGAAGAAGAATCCTCAACCCCGACATGTTCCTGTTCCTCCTCGGTACCGGAATCACAGGAGATCTCCATCTCCTCCATACCGAAGAGATGTCGGGTTCGCCATGTACGGAGCATTGAAGACTCCGTTCTCGGACGATATCACCCGAACTCCCCTTCCACAGAACTACCGAACTCCGTCGATGACTTATGACGGGTTGGTAGATCCTCATGACTTCCTGGGACGCTATCAGTATAATATGGCGAACCAGGGTCTCAATGAGGTCCATATGTGCAAGCTGTTCCCCGAGCTGCTTATCGGGAACGCGAGAAGGTGGTTCGATAGCCTCCCCCAAGGCAGCATTAGATCTTACCGAGATCTAATGGATGCTTTCCACAGGAGGTTCTTTCAGAAAGCGGAAGCCCGGATCACTTCGGCTCAGCTGCTTTCTATACGTCAAGGTTGCGACGAAAAGATCAGCGACTTCATGACGAGATTCCACAAGGAATGCCTACAAGTAGATGATCTCAATGATCTACTTGTCATTTCGGCATTCCAAAATGGAATCCTGCCCGGAGCTCTCTACAGAAAGCTCGTGGAATGCAGTCCGCAAACAGCTCAAGAGATGTGGGACATTGCGGACCAGTTTTCTCGTGCCGATGAGGCAGACCGTCGAAAACGGTCTTTAGACAGCTCATCTAGAGAAGACAAAAAGAAGCCCGGTCATAGCGATCAGAGGCATCCTCGCCGAACACCTTCCCCACTAAAGGAGGGATAGCGGTCATCCGAGGTGATCAAAAAAGAGCAAGAGTTTGCAGATTGCGCTTAAAAGTGCCGAGCAATCAGCTCGGCACCATTAAGCTATCACAGCAGCCGGAGTCAGAGGCAGGCGAAATGACCGAAGTCACACCGGAGCCGAACTCGATGGTGTACGGCACTGAAGCCGTGATTCCGGTTGAGATCGGCGTACCCAGTCCCCGAACTCTAAATTTCTCCTGAGAAATGAATGATGACGGACTGAGAGCCGAACTAGATCTGGCCGAAGAAAGAAGAGAATTGGCCTGCATAAAAGCAGCCAAGTACAAGGAGCAAGTAGCCCGGTATTATAACCAAAGGGTGAAAAAGCTGCAATTTCAAGTGGGAGATCTCGTCTTGAGAAACAACGAAGTAAGCCGAACAGAAAAGCTGGGCGAACTCGAACCCACATGGGAAGGTCCATATCGGGTGTCAGAAATCCTCGGCAAAGGGTCTTACAAATTGACTCACGTGTCAGGAGCACAAGTACCCCGAATATGGTACGTTTCCAACCTCAAAAAGTTCCATTTGTAAGAGACAGTCCGGTCAGTCAGTCTTGAGTCCTGTTCGGTCAATGTGCTTTCTTTGGTTTGCTTGGTCTTTGTTTGTCTCTGTGCGTTTTGTCTGTGTGTTTTGTCTGTCTCTGTGCGTGTCGTCTCTTACAAATGTTACTGAGGTATATCGTTCTTTAAAGACTGATCCCCTTTTTAGATCGATTATTAAAGACTATTGTGAGTCCAAGCTTCTAAGGAGGATACAAGACCACAATTCAGCTTAACAAGCAGTCCGTCTGAAACGAACTGCAACAAGCCAACGACTGTGAGTCCAAGCTTCCAAGGAGGATACAAGACCACAATTCAGCTTAACAAGCACTTCGTCTGAAACGAACTGCAATAAGCCAACGATTGTGAGTCCAAGCTTCTCAGGAAGATACAAGACCACAATTCGGCTTAAGAAATAAGCACTTCGTCTGAAACGAACTGCAATAAGGGAAAGTCCGATCCACGCGATAAACCTCGCCGAATTAGGACGACCAAGTTCGGTCAAAGAAGTTTACCTCATAAGACCGAGGACGACCATGTCTAGTCAAAGAGGTTTACTGCATAAGACCACTTCGGTTAACTGGGAAAGTCCGATCCACGCGATAAAACTAGCCGAATTAGGACAAGGGAAAGTTCGATCCCGGCGACAAAAATCGCCAAATTAGAACACAAACCAAGTCCAGTCAAAGAAGTTTCCTTCATAAGATCAAAGACGAGTCCGGTCAAAGAAGCTTACTTCAAAGTCCAAATACGAGTCCGATCAAAGAAGCTCACTTCATAAGACCGATGACGAGCACGATGAAATTGTTTCGCAGAGCTGTAAGTAAGCAGTGATAAAAGCGAAAGGAAAAAATTTCATTTATTAAATCTCGTTCGGCAGACAATTCAGCTCCCCTACGAGAAGGCATTACGCCATTACAAAGGACTATTCTACTGTCCTCGGTTGCTAAAGTTAAGCCACCTATCTGCAAAATCCTCTGGAAGCCGAGTTCGGTTGTTCCGAGCAGATGAAGAATAAGCAGGTCGACGAGATGCTATCCTCGACCCAACACCTCTTCCGCGAGCCCCAGAAGCTCTAACCCCTCGGCGATGAAGAGTCTCTGCAATAAGCATCTGCTGATCTTGCTCGCTCATAGTCACAACTCCTCGGCGAATTTCAGTCCGTCCCTGTCTTGACGATTCCGGTTGCTCCTGAGCCCGTTCTCGTCTTGACGTTTCCGGCTGTTCCGGAGTTCGTTGTTGACTTGGAGTAGGATTTTGAACAAGGGAACCAGAGACTTGATCTGGAGTGCGAGCATCTGTTGGCGGGAAATGCCTAAGGAATCTCTCGATTGAGGGACGCCGGGAAAGAATGATGTCGTACCGAGAAGCCCAGCGCCGTAATGATTTCACAACTTGTTGGCAAGCCGAGCTCTCCAGCGCATTGTTCCTCCGGAGTACATGATATTCCTCCCACAGTTCGTCAACTCGACTCTGAACATCTGATATGGTCACTCCCCCGCGCACACGGATGTAATCCTCGTACGCAGTCCTCTCAGCAATGGTCGTATTCAGCTCGGCCTCCAGATCCTTCTTATCGGACTCTAAGTCCTTATTATCGGCCTCCAGCTTCACTAAACGAGCCAGAAGCTCGTCATTCTTCGTCTGATCGGCTATAGCTCTTTTCTCAGCTTCGTCTAAAGCCGAAGAGTACAGCCGTTTCCAGTGAAGTATCTCCATCTCCTTGAGTACAAAGCAGCTATATTAGTTCGGCAGCTGTACCGAGCAGATAGTAAAATACAACAGGAATAAAGGCGAGTACGAAAAGCTATACGAAGACAAGTGTAGAGAATTTTTCATTCACAAGGAAAATTTTTTACACTAGGAGGGCTTCAAGGCCATTTTACAAGGAAGAAACTAGACTAAGAGAAGGGAGACGAAATCATACTCCGCCAGCTTCGTCTCCGGCTCCTCGGTCTGGTTCAGCTTCTTTCTCCTGAGCTACCTCAGCCTCGGCCTCGCATCCTGCCGGCCTCGCCTCCGCCTCCTGATCGGCTTCCTTCTCCGGATGCCCGGCCCGCTCGACTTCGGCCTCCTGCTCCAGCGGCTCGGCCTCACCCTCTCCGTTGTAAGTCGAAGCGGGTGAAACGGGTCCCACGGAGGCAAAGATAGCCTCCAGGTTCTCGTCCCGATCAGCTCGACAACTCCGGACTCGGTCTGCAGAAAGCAGGACCGAGGATGAAGCGAGATCCTCAAGGAGCGGCAGATTCTGAAGCCGAGCTGCTATCTCTCGGCTGTACAGAGGCAGCACGACGTCGGCCCCCTGCTCGCCCTTATCGGTAATTAGCCTTACCAGACTACCGACAAAGGCCGAGAGAGAATTTTCGCAAAAAAGAGAGAGTGCAGAAGAAGCAGTCGCAAAAGTGCTTCAATGATGAAGAAAGGAGGTATTTATCAGATTCGGCGAAGATTTCAAAATCGTCGCACCGTTTCGAATCCCACCTTTTCAGGATTCAACGGCCGGATTTTACTGTCGCATTTAATGCAGTCACGTGCAAGGCACGTCCCCTGACATCAGCCTCCCCCTTGCCTTTATCCAGAATGCCGAAGTGACTCACTTCGCCGAAGTGATTCACTTCGCCCTTCGGGGGGGGGGGTAGTGATGGGGTGCGTACTAAACAAGCCCAACAGCAATGACGGCCCATCAGCCCAAAGCCCAAGGAAGAGTATGAGTTCGGCATTACCAAAGAGTTCGGCCTCAGCCTACAGCTCGGTAAAAGCCAACCAATCAAGCTCTGCTCTCAGGTCGGCATCAAGCTCTACTCTCAGATCGGCAACCAAAGCAGTTCGGTCTCAGTATTCGACCGAACAAGGAGTTAGTGGACCCATACAGGATTTCCACAACTTCCAACACACCCACTACCACGTGGTGTCAACTCAGGCCACGATCGTAGGCCATGACCTACGCTACATCCACGATCTTAGGCCATGACCTACACGACATCCACGACTTAGGGTGGTGATGCAAGCCACGATCTTAGTTCAATATATAAATAGAACTTAGATCTGATAGACAGGGGAAGCTCTCTAGAGATAAAATATCATATAGCAAGTCTGTGTTGTAAGCTGTAATCCCAGATCAAGCAATACAATCTTGCCCTCCCTTCTTCCCGTGGACGTAGATTTACTTCAGTAAATCGAACCACGTAAATTCATTGTGTCGTAGTCTTTATTCTCTACCAGCATTTACTAACATCAGAAATTCGCGGATTCATCACTGGCGCCGTCTGTGTCGAATCCCACCTTTTCAGGATTCAACGGCCGGATTTTACTGTCGCATTTAATGCAGTCACGTGCAAGGCACGTCCCCTGACATCAGCCTCCCCCTTGCCTTTATCCAGAATGCCGAAGTGACTCACTTCGCCGAAGTGATTCACTTCGCCCTTCGGGGGGGGGTAGTGATGGGGTGCGTACTAAACAAGCCCAACAGCAATGACGGCCCATCAGCCCAAAGCCCAAGGAAGAGTATGAGTTCGGCATTACCAAAGAGTTCGGCCTCAGCCTACAGCTCGGTAAAAGCCAACCAATCAAGCTCTGCTCTCAGGTCGGCATCAAGCTCTACTCTCAGATCGGCAACCAAAGCAGTTCGGTCTCAGTATTCGACCGAACAAGGAGTTAGTGGACCCATACAGGATTTCCACAACTTCCAACACACCCACTACCACGTGGTGTCAACTCAGGCCACGATCGTAGGCCATGACCTACGCTACATCCACGATCTTAGGCCATGACCTACACGACATCCACGACTTAGGGTGGTGATGCAAGCCACGATCTTAGTTCAATATATAAATAGAACTTAGATCTGATAGACAGGGGAAGCTCTCTAGAGATAAAATATCATATAGCAAGTCTGTGTTGTAAGCTGTAATCCCAGATCAAGCAATACAATCTTGCCCTCCCTTCTTCCCGTGGACGTAGATTTACTTCAGTAAATCGAACCACGTAAATTCATTGTGTCGTAGTCTTTATTCTCTACCAGCATTTACTAACATCAGAAATTCGCGGATTCATCATAGTGTGAGCCATTGTTCCACCGTGCGAGGTTCGAAAGGGTAAGACAAGAACTAATAATTAGTTTAAATTTTGAAGTTCAGTTGATTGAGATAATCGATTATTCGATCTTTAGAAGGTTAACCGATTGCTAATCGATATCGATATCAATTTCGATTATCATTTTGTTGCCGTTATTTAATCAATTAACCAACAAATCGATTCGATTAATAACCGAACTGACCAATTATAACCAGCCCTACCTCACATAGTTTTCCTATGCAATGCTCACGAATAATCGTCGTTAGCTTGTTGTGACGTTGTCTACATGGAAGGTTTAACCCTACTACTAGAAGAAAATTATACATAGGTGGTGTTCGATTTCCAAGATAAAATAATACCGAGATATAATTTAGGATTGAGTTGTGAGATTAATTTAGTCATGGGGGTAAGCTTTGACTAATTATCTTATAACTATCCATCTAGGATTGAGTTGTGGGATTGAATCTCATGAACCAAACACACTGCAAATTTAATCATATATACAATCTTGCAAACCGAACACCCCATAAAGGATAAATACATAAATATTCTAGTAATCATCGAAACTCAAACTGCAACTCAAACAAGATTCAATTATATCATACTTTTGGAAAGACACAAATTTATGTTGGATCAATAAACCAAGAAATAATTTAAGAAAAGGATAAGCAGTTGATTAAGGTTGGATATGGTGAAGACATTTGTAATATGTTATATATGGAGGAAATCACGACATAGGACAAAACAAAATAAGACAAGGAAATAACACATAATGTTGAGAAGTTAAAAAGAAGAAATTGGATGAGGCATGCGTGACGCGTCCTAAATCGAATTCAATTAATGATAAGTACACATCGATGTCTGCTTATTATCATGTTTTTGGTTTGATTTTGATAATCATCAGCAGCGATCAGCACTGGCGAAGCCAGAAATTTTACGATGAGGGGGCAAATTACTATTAATAGTTATAAGATTTTTTCAATGTTCGTAACGTTGGAAGCTCGAAATAATTGATATTTTCAATTTTTACATATGTATAATGGATGGAAATGGTTTATTTTTAATGTTTAAATGTCATCATAGCAAATATCAACGAAAATATAAGTTAGTATAAAAAATAGAATACAATAATTATTTTTTTAAAATTTTTATTATGAGTATAATGATGAAAGAAAACAAGTACGAAGTGATAAAAATATAAAATTAATATAATTAATGATGTGAAAGAGAACAAATAAAAATTATGTTTCAAAAGAATAGAAAGCAAAGAGAAACATAGTATACACGTTATATTGCATAAACATATGGAAGAATAAAAATGTTGCATTAGTAAAAAGAATGAGGAAAATAAGTCGTATGAATAGAATAAAAAAGTTGCATAAAAAAGTTGCATTAGTAAAAAGAAGGAAGAAAATAAGTTGTATGAATAGAATTAAAAAATTGCTTAAGAAAAAAACTAGGCGAGAAACGTAGCAAGTGGGAATCGATTCCGGACTTGGTGGACAAGAGGCATGAATTCCAAACAATTGCGCTACCTAATCCACATACAAATTTGTGTTTGTATATACAATATATATATACAACCGATAAATTGATAGGGGATCAGGGGCCTCCTGGCCCCAACGTGGCTTCGCCACTGGTCATCACGGGAAATTAATATTGAAAAATATTCATGTGGTACTACTTTTCTTTTCTTTTCTTTTCTTTTCTTTTCTTTTCTTTTCTTTTTGTTTGGTTGAATATATCAACTCTTTTTAGTTGCAGCGCACACATCAACCGTCGCGAAGCTTCAAGCTAATGATTAAGGGAAAATGCAATGCTGGAGTGCTAGTTGAATAAATTAAGTATTCACTTTATCTCATTCTCATTACAAATAAAATATTTTTCTTTTTAAATTATTTTATAAAAAAAAATAAAAATAAATAAAATAAATAATCTAACCTTTTCCTCTCTTTTACTTTACTCTAGTTTATTAACTTACAAAATAATAAAATATTACACAAACTCTAGTTTATTAACTTACAAAATAATAAAACATTACACAAAATCACGTGCTAAAAAACAAACCTTTTATACTTATTAAGACCGAGGGAGCATATGACAACTTCATTTGCTTTAGTAATTGAATTCGTTTTATGTTGAATACTCTTATTTTTCTTCCTTCTGTCATTAATTTTTTTGTATAGTTATTTCTCAACTATATTTCCCAATTTTAACTTGAGTTTTATTGTGTTAGTTATTAAATTGGTAAAATATTCTCTATTCTTGTTAGATGATACTTGTTAGATTGGATTGCTATTCTCTCCTAAGCGTTTTTCGACTTCCATACATATTATTACACAAAGTTATACAAAATTACCTTAATGATGAGATTTAAACGTATAACCAGAAGTTACTGAAAAGTTTACATTACAATAGGAGTATTCGTAATGAATTAAGTAGAATTTATACTTATAAAATACTCTTTCCGTCCCTCAAAGAGTATAAACTTTGGGTTCAACACAGATTTTAATAGATTATTGGTAAAGTAAGAATGATAGATAGAGAATTTTTTAAGTATTATTAGTGGAGAATATGTCCCGCCTCATTAGAGAGAAGAGAGTTTCCAAAATTGAAATGTTCTTACTCTTTGGGGACGGACGAAAAAGAAACTAGTGCATACTCTTCAGGAGCAAAGGGAATAAATAAATTTGTAGTAATAATTTATTAATGAACGCTTAGAGTTTTTGTTGTAAGGATCTGTGGCAAGAAGAAGATTTAAGGCAATTTAAAATAGACAGTTTGTTTTTAAATGGTGGCCGAGGACATGTATTATTTGCGTCTCATTGTTGGTTTTAAACATCACTAATGTTCAAAATCACTTTAGATATATCCAAAGTTTATGGTTCGGACGGTTAACCGTGAAATCATAACCGGTGATTACGGTTTTGAATCAGAACCGTGACATTTAAATGGAACTGAAACCGCCACTTTTGGAACCGCGGGCTTGTTCAAGTTCCAAAATTCCGGAACCAAAACCTTGCCAGAACCGCCGGTTCTGTACGGTTCCAAACCGGAACCGTGAAAAACAACCGGTAAACTGTGAAACCGAACCGAAACCATAAAAATACCGCCGAAAACCGGCGGTTCATAACCGAAACTGAAATCGGCGGTTTTTAAACTGTAACCGCAAAATATGCTTAAGGTTTGGTTCTAGTTTGAGATTTTCCGGAACCTTGGGCATGTTAATCATACCTACTTTTGTCGTTTGTATAACAACATACAATACATCGTCCATAGGTTATATACTTAAAGATTTACTGATAAAAAATCAACAATATTTTTTTGCATATCTATGAACAAATTAAGGTTCTATAATTTTCTAATTTATAAGGTAATTTAACATGATTATTATTATCCTTCACTCATGAGTTGTTGTAAATAGTTCACAATTAAACTTTTAGTGATATACTTACTATATTTTATTGTTATAATGTGCTAAATTCAATGTTTATAATTTATGTAAGACTAAAGACCAAAAGTGGTCCTAAACATATGACCGTTTTACGATTTTGGTCATAAACATTACGTTTTGAATTATTGCATCCTATACATTTTAACTCGGGGCCATAATTAGTCCAAAATAGACGGAACCGTTAAATATTAACAGTCAACGGGTATTTACCCGATTTTGACCCAATTAATCATTTTTAATTAATTCAATAATAATAATAATTATAAATCAATAAAAATTTATATTATAAATAAAAATATATAACCCCCCTCTCTCCCGATTCCCCCTCATCGCCCCCACCACCTTCGCCACCGTCTCATCCCTCAGCCTCACCCCCTCCTTACATCATCTCCCTCACCACCTCCGCCACGGCGTCCACCTTCCTCGCCTCGCTCAACTCAGCAATCAATCCCCCGTAGCTGTCGCAGTCGGGGACACATCCCACCCTCCCTTTCAACACCTCCACCGCTTCCCCAAATTGATCGATTTTCGAAAGAGTCAGAAATAGGTAATTGCAGGTGCCGGAATCGGGAGTGTATCCGATCGATTTCATCTCCGACAAAATTAGTGATGCCTTTCGGTGTTGCTGCAACCACGATTTTGAGAGGAGGAGGTGGAACTGCGGCGGGTGGAGGCAGCCGTAGCGGCAGAACACCGGGAGTCGGAAGCCGGCATGTCCGAGGAGAAATGAGGGTGCCGCGAAATCGATTATGAGGCAGAGGGGGATGGCACCGAGAAGACAGTGTTTCTATTTGGAACTTCTAATTGAGAAGAAAAGAGCGAGAGAAGGACATGACAAAGACAGAAGAGAGGGAGGAGGAGGACCGAAGGTGATGGTACAGCGGAGCTTGGCGGCAGGTCGCGAAACGAAATAAGAAGACAAAGAAGAGAAGGTGGATCAATGGAGAGAAATGGAAGAAATGGGGTGACGGGAGAGAAATTGGGAAATTTTGGGGAACAGATTCAATTTTGGGTGTGAAAATGTTATTTTTTTGGAGTTATTTTATTTATAGTATAAATTTTTTTTTATTTATAATAATAATTATTATTTTTGAATTAATTAAAAATGATTAATTGGGTCAAATTCGGGTAAATACCCGTTGACAGTTAATATTTAACGGTTCTGTCCATTTTGGACTGATTGTGGTCCGAGTTGAAATGTATGTGATGCAATAATTTAAAACGTAATGTTTAAAACCAAAATCGTAAAATGGTCATATGTTTAGGACCACTTTTGGCCTTTACTCTTTATGTAATCGATTCAATATTATAATGTCGTAGTTTCCGAATTTGTAACAACATTGTCAAGAACAATTGACAATCCTAAACTTATATCAAACACTTTAAATTTCACACAACTCTTTTGATTTAGATTATTTTTTTACAAATCATATGGAGTAGTTATTAAATTAAAAGTAATTTTGTGAGAAATCTAACAAATCTAATTACATGTGTTCACATGAAGAAATTTGCACGGAAAATGTAATATCTCTATTAATTTGCATTATAACAATACCATCATTGCAATGTTATAGTACTGTATTAGGTTCAATGTTATAATGCATTAAATTAAATGTTATAATAGCTTATATTTTTAAAATTTGTATTGGTGCAAATGACATCATGGAAATAGAAATAACTGATGCCAAACAATTCGCATATACCAAGATCTATTGCAATGTGATAATGACCTAAGCTCAATACGTATATATTTAATTGACAGATATTCATGGTTTTTAGTATGATAACATCAAAGATAAGACAACAAATCAATATTGTAACACATAGTTAATATCAACTAATACAAAATGGAGGAAAGCTAAAATAGCTTGCCGTTTGGTCGAAGTTACATAGAATATACATAGTTTTATACTTTAGAAAATGGCTGAATATTTGCACCACATCAAGATTAATTAATTCACTGATATGTATATATCTATAGAAAATGTCATATCTCTATTATTTTATATATTATTAATTTAGCTATATTTCCCATATATCATCTTTATTATCTTGTTCACCAAGTTAAGTTATTCATAGGAGTATTATAAATAGGAGTGAGAATTTAGTCCTCGGGTTACGGGTATACCCGATCCCGACCCAATACCCGACGGGTTTTGGGTACCCGAAACCCGAAATTATGGGTTCGGATAGTTAATGTTAGGATTTTTCGAGTTTAGTGTACCCAAAACCCATATTATGGTACCCGACTAATACCCGATTAATTATGTATTTGTAATAAATATTGCTATTTAAACATCATGTTGCATTATATATGTTATTACTTGTTATGTTTTCAATATATAGTTATGTTTTCTCCGTTTTATTACAATGTTTATTTAATAATTAAAAAATTTATTTTTAATCTCTTTTGAGTAGTGTCTATTTATCTAATGTCTATTATATAAATATATATAGTCGTAGAAGCATAATTTAGAGAAAACTAAAGCATTAAAATTGAAGGATAAACTTTTAATAATAGTCAATAAATAGTATTGTGTTATTTTAAATAATTTCGATTCTCATCACAATATAATTTATATAAATAGAATAAATTTGAAATATAATAATTTAGGGTTTATGGGTACCCGATTTGTTAGAGTCGGGTACCCGCATCAGGTATTAGGGTACCCGAACTCACATACGGGTCGGGTATTGGGTATGATATTTTTGAGATTTCGGGTTCGGGTACCCGAATTTGCAGACCTAATTATAAACAAGACCTATTGTTATTCTCTTCAATCAAGCAATGAAATCATAATTATTTGTCTTTTATCTTTGTTTAGTTTTCCATTTATAATTTTCGATTGTCAACGGAGGACGGTTTCTCTGCGACTTTCTTTATCTTTTTCACTTGATAAGGATTTTCCCTTATCAGTCACATACAAACCAAATTAAAAAGTATCACAAGATTCCATTAAGTAATAGACATTTGACTGCATCAAATCAACAATGGACAGATGATTTCGTAATCTATGACAGAATCAAACAATGTTTACAACAAATTCACACATCAACATTGACAGATACATTTCCCTTTGTCTTAACCAATTGTACTCCAACTTCACAACAGGTGGCAAAATTTGAAAAAACAATAAATATTAATAACCTGTAATTATATAAATGAAGGAGCCGAGCCAGATATGAAGATAAATTGTCTAGTTTAGTGGATGTGAAAACTTCCCACCAACAAATTATTACTTGATTCCTGCATATGAACAACTCAACTTACTCAGGATGTGGTATGGAGTTCAATTGGATCATGATGGAATAACAATACCCACAAATTTGATGTTGCATATTCCAGACTGAAATATCTTAGGTTTTATCATAGCCCATGGCATTGCGTTTGCGTTTGTTTGATATCGAAAAGAAGCATATTTGTGCCCAAGATTTCTTTTGCTTCACCGGCTGCGACTTGACTTCCTTCTTGGCAACAAATTCAGCCATGAACTGAACAATAGCCTGAGGTACAATAAAAACTTAATTAGCCTTCTGCATAAGAGGACACAAATCAATACATGTTTAAAGATGCAAAAGAACTCAGTCTGATCACATGTGGCCTGATACGAGTATTTCTATTATTATTATTTTGTTTAGATATTATAGGGATTTAGCATATATTTTGTTTAGATATTATAGGGATTTAGCATATCTTTTTGTATCTACACATATTATAAATATGTGTGGAGTCTTTCATAATAATTAGTCAATTATTTAATCAATACATGAAATTAACGTGAATTGGCTCAAATATTTGTGCTTCAAGAACCTTCTTAAGGCTGCCGACGAGATCATTCTCGCGCTCAGCCGCCCACTGCCGGAGCAATCGCCGACCCAACGCGTTGGGCGCTCGATACCTTCGGCACTCGTTTCGTGATTGTAACCGAAATTCGACGTTGAGGATCAAGATCCTTAACATGGCCCTTTGTCGATTACATCTCTCGGAGGCACAGCCAGAGGATTCCCATCAACCTTCAAGATCCGAAGTAGCGTTAACATTCTGAAGGAACCCTTATCTGGTTATTGCTCATATCCAACTCCTCTAGCATTTCAAGATTTCTGATACGGGTATTCTATCATTATTAATTAGTTTAGATATATTAGAGATTTGCATATCTTTTCTTATATTTGTTTCTTGTTCCATAAGCTAGTATTATAGTATTATAAATAGGGATAGGTTGTTACCATTTTAGAGAGTCAATGAATACATGAAATTATCGATATTAGCTCAATTAATTGTGCTTCAAGAAACCTCTCATAAGGCTGCCGACGAGACTGTTCTCGCGCTCAGCCGCCCTCCGCCGGAGCAATCGCCGACCCAACGCGTTGGGCGCTCGATACCGTCGGCACTCGTTTCTTGATTGTAATTGGAACTCGACGTTGAGGATCATCATCCTTAACAACTGGTGTTTTCATCAGTTCTCACCCTCCGCATCCATTCACCCTAATTAGAGGTCGATTTCTACGGCGAAGAAAACACACCCACATCATTTTCTTTATATTATCAGTTTTTCACCATTGCCACCTCTTGCATCCGTAAAGACTTTGAGATGCCAAATTTGGAAGACTCCTATACAACCAAGTTGTTTGATCGCATACATGCTGCGATTGACAAACTGGAGACCCGGTTGGACGCAACCAATCAACGCATTGGCAAACTTCGTGCGCCTCCGCTGCCGGAGCCATCGCCTCATCAGACTCCAGACCTGATGTACTCGCAGCGAACCCGCCGCTATCCGCCCCACAGTCAGTCGCGCCCTAGAACACCTCCTTACACCTCTGGGCCGTTATCGTATTTCAGCCCAGATATGTACGGCCCGCAGCCGTATTCTTGTTCAGATTGGGAACAACCTGGAGTGCTCAGCGACTACTACGAGCTTCTGTCCGACGGAATGCCTACCGGCCACCTAGAGAGTTCAGCGACTACTACGAGCCGCCGCACAAGCGCTCTAATTCTAGCCGGTATTCCGTCCGACGGAATACCTACCGGCCACCTGGAGAGCTCAACGACTACTACGAGCCGCCGCACGCTCGCTCTAATTCCAGCTGGTATTCCGCCCGACAGAATGTCTACCGGCCTCCGCGCAACGCCTTCACCTCTGGGGATCAGCTCGCAGAGCAGGAACGACCACTCCGACAGCCGCATTGCGCTCGCCTAAGCCCGAACTCGGGTTGGTCTTCGCAAGAATCGCACCAACAGCCGTTTCTGCATGCGAAAAACCAGACTTGCTGGGATCTGCCCTCCCAAAGATCCGGTCGCCGTGTTGGAAAGATTCACGCTCCCCCGTCGCCAGAACATCCGCCACAGCTGACTCCCCCAAACCTGTTGTGCCAGCAGCCCCAAAACCGGAACCAGAGCCCCACGTTCCCAAGCTCTAGTACCCCCACACGCCCGCAACTCGTGCTCGACCAGAAGCCACCGCTATGGTCAGATCGTCAGCTACAGCAGCCAAGTACAACATCGACTATTGAGCTTCCGCCCTACGCCGCACCGAGCCCTAGCCAGCCCTTGCTATCGATGTCCGTGAAAGCTCCATTATGCGCCTCTCCTCGTCAACCGCAAGCGGGTGTCTCAAGCTCAAGGAAAAAGGAGTGGAAAATAGATTCGCACGATGGTGAAGAGAAGAGGGAAGAGAAGTTGATAGTACTTAGTAATGTTACCAAAAGAGAAGATGAGGTCAACAACACCTTTCTGAGGCTGATCGAGAACGAGATGAAACCTGAAGCTCTTGATTCTAGTTTGGAGTCGAAAGAAAAGGATTTAAGTATGCATCCTGAAAAGCAGAGCAAAATCACGAGGATGGACAAGACTGCTTTTGAGATACAAAAGTACAACCTTGAAGAGGGAATGGAAGAGGAGAGAAGGTTATTTGAGGATGAGATTAGAGTCAGGACTATAAAATTGGTTACAAAGAAGACCGCAATCAGCAACACACAGAAAAATATTGAAAAAGAGAGGGCAGTCTTGTGCGTTTGATCCCGGAGGGACTCTTCGTGGTGTCGTGGTTCCCACCTTGAGGACAAGGTGGATTTTAACCGTGGGGGAGTTGATACGAGTATTCTATCATTATTAATTAGTTTAGATATATTAGGGATTTGCATATCTTTTCTTATATTTGTTTCTTGTTCCATAACTAGTATTATAGTATTATAAATAGGGATAGGTTATCATTTTAGAGAGTCAATGAATACATGAAATTATCGATATTAGCTCAATTAATTGTGCTTCAAGAAACCTCTCATGAGGCTGCCGACGAGACTGTTCTCGCGCTCAGCTGCCCTCCGCCGGAGCAATCGCCGACCCAACGCGTTGGGCGCTCGATACCGTCGGCACTCATTTCTTGATTGTAATTGGAACTCGACGTTGAGGATCATCATCCTTAACAATTTCCAATGGATCTTGGCAGATATTGTAAGTCAGCCAAATTGTTACTTATGTTCATCTTCTAAAGGCTTTTCGCAAAGCACAAGCTCTCAGGTACAGATTCAAGCTCATTGAAACTAACGTCGAGCTCTCTTAAGTTTTCCAAGGAGGACATTGTAGTAGGCAACTGTCTGATGTTATTGTAGTGTACTGTGAGAATCTCCAAAAATCAAATCCGACCGACTGCTTCAGGGAGTGCTTTCAGCCGGTTATAGTCTGCGTGAAGCTCCTTGAGTGAAACACAACGACTAATTGTGTGCGGGATTTCTTCAATATTGTTCATTTCAATGTTCAAAACCCTGAGACTGACCAGTGACCCAATAGTTTCTGGAAGCGATGGGAGTCTATTAGAGCTTAAATCAAGCTCTTGGAGACGAACCAACCTATCAATGGTTGGAGGGAGTGACCTCAACTGGTTTCCCCTCAGATCAAGATGAAGCAAGTTGAGCAAATCTCCGATAGTTTCTGGCAATTCAGAAATAAAGTTTGCGTGTAAATCTAACACTTCTAATGAGGAGAGTCCCCCTATAGCCACTGGCAACTCAGCAATCCTATTTTCGGATAAATCCAATGTGGTCAAACTGGAGAGCTTCCTTATTGAATCAGGAAGCCATTTTATCTGATCCGATAATTTGGCTCGGAGAACAAGCTTTTGAGCCCCTTTCTTCGCAGAAGCTTCAATGAGACTCGCCAGTTTTATCAAACTCACTTTCTCACCACCTTGCCCTGCAGCAAATTAGTGAATCCTTCAAAACGGAAGGTATCATAACTCAAACATGTCAAAACTATCGACGAGGAGCTAGCTCACCTAAAGCAATCACCGTCTTAAGAGCTGGAGCCGATAAATCTCCAGGCCGACTCCCAACCCCCAATCCATCCATATCGAACCCCATCTTTGGTTTCTTCACATACATGTCATCCCTGGTAAACAAGGGCTCTGTGGCCTTCATGATCTCCTTCTCGCTGTAGAAACTGGACGAGGAAGACGACACGGTGGTAGCTGAGGTGTTCACCGTGGGACTCAAACTATTATAGGAGGAGGCTTTCACAGTATCAGAGTAGTGTGAATCAGAAGCTGAAGCGCCGGGCAAGCACCTAGATGCTCTCTGGATCAAATCGTCGAACACCAAATGAACGCTCTCGATATCCAATAGCTTGAGAGCCTCTCTGCAGTGCTCCTTGCTCTGGAAATGGATAATGCTCCTTTGGTTCTCCTGCAAAATCATGAACAGCTCCTCCGGCACGTCTTTCCCCTTGCTCTGCTTCGCAATCGCCTCCAAATTCAGCTGATCTTTGTTAGAAGTGATCGTCAAGCTGATCAAGCTGCAATGCATCTCAAGTCACTGGACCGTCAAGTTGATCAAGCTGTTGATCAACTTGGCATAATGCATCTCAAGCCACTGGACCGTCAAGTTGATCAAGCCGCTGCATGCCAAGTTGATCAAGCTACTGCATGCAATGCTGAGATTACTAACCATGGTGATCAGTGTATGGCAACAAAGCAAGATGCACATGATAAACAAGTGATCAACTCCACACGAGCCAAGGTGATAGATAAGACAAAAGAGAGGACAAAGGCTGGTACATCAAAAGAACAAATCAGAAAGCTCACACGAGTTACAACTGTGATTGAGCCAAGCATGCCAGCTAAGGTGGAGGACCACCGTTGTACTTGAAGAGACGTGTTGCTCAATGAAATGAAGAAGAGAGAGAGTTTGCAGAGTTTGTTTTGATTAAGAAAGTAAATCATGTTTAACTTAGCATAAAAGTAGATTAGTACAATGTTCTAGATCATTCAAATGGAGAATATATGTATTGTATCATGTTACATTTGAAGATATGAAAGAATGCCGAATTGAAAGATTTCTCTAAATACATCTCTAGCATATGTTCTTTCTTCTTCATAGCTTCCCCAGCTTCTTTTCATGGTATTAGAGCAGGATTCTTTTGATCTTGGCTTTCTTATTCTTGTTTTTTTTTTGTTTTACTCTTCACTGCCAAAAATGACAGAAGCCAATGAAACTATTCCAGTGGCAACACTGCCACCAATCTTCTCTCAACTACCTCCAATCTCAGTGAAGCTAACTGATGGAAACTTTCTTACGTGGCAGCAACAAGTTGATGTTGCGGTGTATGGCTACGGCCTTGAAGGATTTATCACAGGGGACATTGATTCCCCTCCACAATTGATTCCAGACCAAGATGGATAGTTGGCAAAGACAAGATAGGAGAGTGGCTGGATGGCTCTTGTTTTCAATATCAGAAAATGCTCTAACCTTGGTGGTAGGGCTCAGATCTGCTAGAGACATATGGTGTGCTCTAGAGACTAACTTTGCAAGCCGCTCCACAGCTAAGGTGATGTAATATCGACAACAAATGCAGAATTTGAAGAAAGATGGAATGTCAATGACTGATTATCTAGGCAAGATGAGAACATATTTTGACTTGCGTGGTTCAGTGGGCTGTAGAATCTCAGAAGCTGAGCAAGTCCTTCACATCCTTGGAAGATTTGGGCAGGATTATGATCATGTCGTATGTGCAGTCACTTCCAGATCAGATCCTTGGAGTCTTGGAGATGTCAGTGCATTTCTATTCAGCTTTGAGTCAAGAATGGAGTCAACTAGAGCAAGTTCTATTAGCACATATGGATCACAACCATCATTGAATCTTGTCCAGCAGCAGTCTGGGCAGAAGAGGGAGTCTCAAAATTTCAACAACAACAGATTTGAAGCAGCAAATGGAAGAGGCTTTGGAGGAAGATTTCAGAGAAGAGGAAGAGGTGGCAGAGGCTTTGGCCGAGGAAACAACAAAATTGTTTGTCAGTTGTGTGAGAAGCCTGGCCATTCTGCAGCCAAATGTTGGCATAGGTTCAAGTAAAACTTCACACCACCTCAAGTCCAGTTTAGAGGAGGTTCTCCACAACAACATAATCAAGGATTCTTCAATCCTTCAGCTCATCTTGTACAGTCAGTGCCTAGGTCTCCTTCAGCATCCTTCTCTGTTGGAACTCCATCAGAGTTTAGCTATGGATCAAATGCATCATCAAGTTGGTATCCAGACTCAGGGGAACACACCATGTGTCCAATGACTTGAGCAATCTCAACATAAGCACTAAATACATAGGAGGTAAGAATCTCTTGCTTGGTAATGGATCTGCTGTTAATATAGCAAATATTGTAGAAAGTGCATTTAAATCTCACTCAACTAGATTCTCTAGAAAGCTTCATCGTAAAAATCTTTTGCATGTACCTAACATCACCAAGAATCTACTGAGTGTTTCCAAATTTGCTCAAGACAATTCTGTCTTCTTTGAATTTCATCCAAGTTTTAGTTTTGTAAAGGACCGAGCACCAGGGAGGTAGTGCTCAAAGGAACTCTTGAAAAAGGCCTTTATCATTTCCTGGTAGATCATACCCCAATCAAGCGTTGGCCTGTCCCCATTGCTTCCTCCAGTACAGAGAGTCCAGCTGTCCATTCCCTGAGCTTGAGCAAACAATCCAGCAGTAGTTCCAATCAAGTTTCTGGTTCTGTTTTGTCTTTATGGCATAGTAGACTAGGACATCCTACTATAGATGTTGTTAAACTTGCTCTCAACAGCTGTAATATTCCCTATAATTCAATGAAAACTACTTCACTTTGCTATCCTTGTTGTGTGTTTAAAGCTCACAGATTACCATATCCACATTCTGCTTCACAACACAATGCACCTCTTGAACTTGTTCATAGTGATCTTTGGGGGCCTTCTCCAGTTCAATCTAGAAATGGATATTCTTATTATGTTTCATTTGTTGACCATTTTTCTAGATTCACCTGGATTTACTTACTCAAAAATAAAAGTGATCTCACTGCTTTTTTAAATAGTTCAAGCTTATGAGCGAAAACCTGCTAGGATCAAGAATTAAGATCCTTCAATCAGACTGGGGAGGTGAGTATCAAGGATTAGTTCATTTTCTGAAAGAGAGTGGGGTAGTTCATAGAGTATCCTGTCCATACACACCACAACAAAACGGGTTGGCTGAGAGAAAACACAGACACATTGTAGAAACTGGCTTAGCCATGTTAGCTCAATCTTATCTTCCTCAGAGATTCTGGGATGATTCCTTTGTCACAGCTGTTTATCTCATTAATCTTATGCCATCCAAAATGATCAACAACATTTCCCCATATGAGGCTCTTTTTCACTCCAAACCTGACTACTCAGCACTTAGAATTTTTGGCTGTTTATTTTTTCCTTTTACTAAACCTTATAATAATCACAAACTTCAATTTAGGTCTGTTAAGGGGACTTTTCTGGGATATAGCCCCTCTCACAAAGGATACAAAGTTCTTCTACCTGAAGGGAAGGTCATAGTGACTAGAGATGTCATCTTTGATGAGACTGTTTTTCCATTTCAAATTTCTCCATTTTCTACTGCCACTGTTGCTCCACCACCATCATCATGTGATCATTCTTCCATGCCTCCCATCCTTGCACCTATTGTCTCACCTCATAGAGAAAATGCTGCACCAGATCACTCATCTGGTACAGATTCTGTCAATAGTCCCTCACCACAGCTATCACCTGTTATTCAGTCACCTGATTCCTCACCTCATGATGTTCCTCCAATCACTCCAGCAGTCACTCAGGCAACTCATTCAATGACAACCTGGTCAAAATCTGGAATTTTTAAACCTAGAGTCTTCACTCTTTCTATGTCGTCTCATCTGCCTAAATCAGCTCTAGAAGCCTTACTTGTTCCTTGTTGGAAATCTGCTATGTTGAGTGAATTTAATGCACTTCTTAACAATAAAACATGGATATTAACAACACCTCCTCCAAGCAAGAATCTTATAGGGTGCACTTGTTTTCAAGATTAAACTTCACTTGTCTAGTGTCATTGCTAGATAAAAAGCTAGATTGGTTGCTCAAGGATTCTCTCAACAACCCGGGTTTGATTTTAAAAAGACTTTCAGCCCAGTTGTGAAGCCTACTACAATCAGAGTCATCCTCAGACTTGCTGTGTCTCTTGGCTGGGCAGTAACTCACCTTGATGTGAATAATGCATTTCTTAATGGTGAGCTTAAGGAGGACATCTACATGAAGCAAACAGTTGGTTTTGAATAAGGGGGTACTCACTTGGTGTGCAAACTCAACAAAGCAATTTATGGACTAAAACAAGCTTCTAGAGCATGGTTCTTCACAGTTCATTCTGTCCTGATCAAGCTTGGCTTCTCCCAATCCAAATCTGATGCTTCCATGTTCATTAGACAGAGATGTGGGGAGGTTATCTACTTGCTTATCTATGTAGATGACATGCACATCATAGGGACTTCTCAAGACTCCATTCAGAAGGTGATATCTCAGCTCAACTCTTGCTTTTCATTAAAAGATCTTGGGGAGGTGAGCTTGTTTTTGAGAGTTGAAGTTATCTAGACTACTGATGGAGGTCTACATCTTTGCCAATCCAACTACATCAAAGATCTTTTAAAGAAAGCTAACATGACAGGAGCTAAAGGCTGTCCAACTCCAATGATTTCCAACTCAGAATTAACCAAAAACTCTGGAGAACCAGTTTTTGATGCAAAACTCTACAGAAGCATTGTAGGAGCTCTGCAATATGCTTCTATTACCAAATCAGACATCTATTTTGCTATCAACAAGGTAAGTCAGTACATGGCTGAACCATTAGACACACATTGGAGGGCTGTGAAGAGGATCTCTAGATATCTTTCAGGGACTTATTATGGAATTCAAATTAGAAAGTCTCCTGGTCAAGTTTGTGCATTCTCTGAGTCAGATTAGGCAGCAGACCTAGATGATAGGAGATCCACCACAGGAGTGTGTGCTTACCATGGAAGGAACCTTGTCTCATGGTGTGTTAAAAAGCAAATTGTGGTTGCTAGATCCAGCACAGAAGCTGAGTATAAGAGCCTAGCTCAAGCAGCTGCTGAAGTGAGTTGGTTGTCTTCTATGCTTGGTGAATTGAATATTAAGAAGAAAGAGAGTCCAGTGATTTGGGTGGACAACTTGAGTGCAATTGCATTGTCTTCTAACCCTGTTTTACATGCAAGAATTAAGCACATTGAGATAGATATCCACTTTGTTCGAGATAAGGTTCTGAGCAAGGAGATTGAGTTGAGGCATGTTCCAGCCGGGGATAAAATAGCAGATATATTCACTAAACCATTGAGTCATCAACCCTTCGTGAAGCTAAGGGAAAGATTAGGAGTGGTGTCCTTAGCCTCCCTCGGATTGAGGGGGTGTGTTAGAAGTGATCGTCAAGCTGATCAAGATGCAATGCATCTCAAGTCACTGGACCGTCAAGTTGATCAAGCTGTTGATCAACTTGGCATAATGCATCTCAAGTAACTGGACCATCAAGTTGATTAAGCTGTTGATCAAGCCGCTGCATGCCAAGTTGATCAAGCTGTTGATCAAGCCGCTGCATGCCATGTTGATCAAGCTACTGCATGCAATGCTGTGATTACTAACCATGGTGATCAGTGTATGGCAATAAAGCAAGATGCACGTGATAAACAAGTGATCAACTTCACACGAGCCAAGGTGATAGATAAGACAAAGGAGAGGACAAAGGCTGGTACATCAAAAGAACCAATCAGAAAGCTCACACGAGCTACAGCTGTGATTGAGCCAAGCATGCCAGCTAAGGTGGAGGACCACCGTTGTACTTGGAGAGACGTGTTGCTCAATGGAATAAAGAAGAGAGAGAGTTTGCAGAGTTTGTTTTGATTAAGAAAGTAAAGCATGTTTTACTTAGCATAAAAGTAGATTAGTACAATGTTCTAGATCATTCGAATGGAGAATATATGTAATGTATCATGTTACATTTGAAGATATGAAAGAATGTGGAATTGAAAGCTTTCTCCAAATACATCTCTAGCATGTCTTCTTTCTTCTTCATAGCTTCCGCAGCCTCTTTTCAATCTTCCCTCTCCACGTTTCGGATCAGAGTTTTCGCAGCAACGACTTCGTCGATCCCTGGCCGCGCAGGCAATGACCGGTGGTCTCATTATTTCTTCGATGACGTCGTCCGTCGTCATCAATGACGACTCCATTTACACGAATCACACCGACAATTCAAATCCAACCAAATTGCATAAACAAAACTAATTATGCCTTTCATATTTCACAATAATCACTACAACCTGCCTAATTATCTCTTAAACAAAAAAAAACTACAGTTCGAAGAAGTAAAAACTTAAATCCACAAATGTCGCCATTTTTCTTCCAAACTGAATAACAAATTAACAATCAATAGAGAAAAAACATTTAATATAACAACAACAAAAATTGTGCATTCGAAGATGAGAGTACTCACTTTTAGAAAGCAACAAAGTCGAAGACATTTTCTGGCCGTGAACGACTGCTTGGACCAATGAAATTGCGCAGCAACTGTTAGGGAGATTTACAGAGAATGTGAACAATCGGATTTCCTGAAAGGCGTGAAAATACTTTCAGATCAAATCAATTTGGCGGTTCTACCAATATTTGATCGGATACAATTCAGGTTTGTAGCAGATTCGTATGTTGATTTCTCGATCAGATCTTAGAACAAAAAATGATCAATTATAAGATGCAGAAACGAAGCATCGCGTCTCTTCATGGAACATTGCGTCTCTTCATCAGTTAACCGATTTTAACTGATTTTGGCGGGTTTCTAAAATGGTAAATTAGTCCTTCAATTTTTGGAAATTACATTTCCGGATGAAGATTTCTGTATAGCAACTTTAATGGAAATAAAAAAATTTTCAAGCTGACCTGGGCTCGACCCTAGCCAGGGGCTCTGCCCCTTGGACCCCGCTCTCGGGGGCGCTGCCCCCGAACCCCTGTCCAATCATAACGAATTCAAACAAGTGTGCACTCTGCACATCCAACTTATTTGATGTCTCATTATGATCATATTGATCAATCAAGTTAATCCAATTACACTAAAATATACAACAATTCTCCCCTATTTTAGTGCAATCATTGATTTACTAAAACAAGTCATCTCAAAATTCAAACTTTTGCATAAATGAAATATCGTAACGATTGAATTTCACCTTAGTACATTATACATTCCATACATTCGAATACCCATGGTGTCTCTAAGGATTGAACCATGGGAACTCACATTGAATACACGAAGATAATGTATACAAAAGTTTACATACGAATATGTTCTATCTTGACACTATATTTACTAGCCTATGTCCTTATCCTTCATAAATATGTCGAAGCCAAGTCCTAGCTTCTTGAAACGGCTAGTCTTCATGCTTATATAGGTAGTTCCTTTATTCTTGCACCTACATATGCAATTTTTCAAAAGAACTATTAAGAATATATACATTCAACCTCCTTAACTTGTAGGCTTGAACACATACCTAGGGATGATTCTTCAATGTGTTCCAATCTCCAAATATCAAGCCTTCCACATTGAATTCAGCATCTAGTGTCATACTAAATGGGAATTGGGTATCTTAATATCAGAGATTTGTAGTGGACTTTAATCCCATCCCTATAGCCGACTTGTGCAAAAGATCTCTGCTTAACCCTTTGGTTAAATGATCGGCTAAATTGTTGTGAGTTCTCACAAACTCCACAGATATCACACCATCCGTAATAATTTCACGTATCATGCTATGTCTAACACCTAAGTGTTTTGACTTTCCATTATACACTTGACTATATGCCTTAGCCAAGGTAGCTGCACTATCACATCTGATAGATATAGATGATATCGGTTTAGGCCACAATGGAATTTCATAAATTAAATTTCTTAGCCATTCAACCTCTTTACTAGCTGCTGCTCATGCCACAAACTCTGATTCCATTGTTGAATTTGTGATACAAGTTTGTTTTTGTCACGGCTGCCCTTACTAAGGATAGTGAAGACTGGAAAACGTGACGAGGGGAGGGACTAAGAAGCGGGGAAGAAAAGGGGGACGTAAATATGAAAAACCCAGTTAACTTCAAAAAGAAATATTTTAGTTTATTGAAAAGTTAAGCAACAGATTTTAGCCTCAAAATACTTAATGTCATAAAACAGTATTAAATAGTGCGGAAGACTTCTAGAAATTAATTTCAAACACGGCAGTGGAAAAACAAGTATTCAAGAGAGTCAAAGGGAGGCGCCTATGTATGAAGACACGACGCATCCGGAATTTCTTAAGGCTCGACTCAACATCCGCCGCAACATCACCGCTCAACCTGCACATAAAGAAAACATATGCAGGGCTGAGTACTTGATATACTCAGTGGACACACGCCAAAATATTTGATAAAAGTTATGTCATCCATACCATAGTGAACTCGAGTTTTAACATTTTAGAAAAGAATCATCGAGTATCACAAAAACAGTTTCATAGTCTGGCCAGACAAAACAATCTCCCCACTTTCTTAACAATCAATCATTCACATCCTCTTAGCATAGTGCGACGAAAGTGTGGCCACACTATTCGCCCACGAGACCGGCCGACTAGCAAGGACGACTCATGATCCCCTCTGTGTAGGGTTTGCGGCCCTACTCAGACCCGAATTCGTTTATCATAGCCCTATAGCCTAATGGAGCGAACTCACAAACTAGGCATCAAGCACAATATCAACATAGCCCTATAGCCTAACGGAGCAAGCTCAAACGAACTAGGTATCAAGCAATAATCTCAACATCAAAACAATCATGGCATGACATAACACTTTAAACCACCCTTATAGCTCCACAATCATACTTTTGAAACGTAAAAGAGTTTAGTAAAAGAAAGCCACCTCGATTGCTTACAAACACGGTTCACAACTTTATTGAAATCCTTGCTCTTCGTACCCACGTACACACAACAACCCTTATCAACATCATAACCACATAATACAACACAATCAGTTCTCTATCAACACATTACTCATGCATGCCCTATCGTTCCTTTCATCGTATTCTTATATTGCCCATCCCAACGTTCACCATCATAAACGAAACGAACCATTTGGCATACATCAATGTGCAATACATAATCACATCATAGGATATGTTTCTTAATCACACATGCATCATGTAATTCATTCAAACTTGACAACAAGTATTATTTTAACATGACAGAAATTTAGCAGAACTACGCAGTCGTTTTGTAAAAATCATTAAAAGTCCATCCGACCTCCGTTTGGGCTGAAATTTTACCACAACACAGTAGACAAATCAAAGATCATCCAGTTAAAAGTTCACATCAAAATCACATCTTTAGGTTGGTCAATTCAAAAATGAAACTTACTGGATGAGAATACAAATTCTGACAGAACTGCGCAGTTAACTTTAAAATTTCATTTAAAATTCATCTTTCGTCAAAAGAGGCTGAAACATATACACAACACAGAAGACATCTCAAAGTTTACTCAGTTAAAAATTCGTGCCAAAATAAGATCGTTTGGTCGGTCAAACACACGTCGGAATCTACTATCCGAACACCACAGTTTTTATGCTTCACAAATTCGAATTAGGGTTTATCTATCATTCATCCAAACACATATATTCATGCTTCCAACACATAATCATGCTTCAAAAAGATCTCACAACCATGTCCTCATATATTCACATATCATTCACCAACAAATCATCCACAACCGCACACATACACATACATAAACGCATATCCACATACTTTCTCATCCAAAATATCAATCTCAACCGATTAATTTTAAGATCTATGATTTCTACACTCATTATATGCATGAAGGAATCAAGAAACATGGGTTTAATGGAAAGGATGAGAAAGAGAATTCAAATATACCCGTCTTGTTCAAAAACAATCGGTAGGAAAGATAATTGATGCGATTCTTCGATGAATCTTGAATTTTCAACTCCAAATTGATGCAAGAACAAAGGATTGGTGAAGAATTGGTGGAGAAGGAGAGGGGGAGAAAAAATCGTGTGGGAGAGAGGAGAGGAAGAGAGCGGCGTGAATAATGGGGCTAGGGTTAGGGTTTGGCTTATTTATTCTCTAGGTTTAATCCCACACTTAAATAATATAATTAAATTGTAGGGGAATAAAATAAAATCCCACAATTAAAAATGAAAGTAGGCGTGTGGAATGGGATAGATCAAGGAAAAAAAATACTTAAAGTCCTCAAATCAAATAGGAATAGGATTTAAATTTGGTAAGATATGGTAAGATTTATTTAAATCAAGGAAGGAGACAAACAAGATACCAATTAAATCCACAAAATAATTCCTTCTCCTAATTACTAGGAGATTTGGAAAATCTCAAGGGATGGCATAATTTGGTTTGGATTTAATACGGATAAATATCCCAAAGCAATTAATTAAATCCAAGAAAGAAAGTATTATTTCCAATAAATAGGAGGACCGAAAATTTCAAATAAAATGGCTAGAATGATTATGCATGATCCCACTTAATTTAATTCACACATTGGAAGCTTAATCACATTAACTCACATAACCAACAACAACTAATTTCACATAATTAACTCAAACACATAGAGACTCAATTTCCACAAAAGAAATTCTTATTCAATATCCACATTAATAGAAATAGAAGTTGCAAAATTTCGGGGTGCTACAGTTTCTTTGATGCCCAACATATAGCACCACCTCCAAGACGGAATACCCAACCACCTGTGGAAGAATGATCTTCCATATTGATAATCCAACTTGCATCCGAATAACCTTCAAGAACAGAAGGAAATCCAGAATAGGACAAACCATAATCCATGGTTCTTTTTAAGTATTTAAATATTCGATTCATTGCTTTCCAATGGATTAAACTTGGATTGTGAGTATATCGACTCAATTTTTCCAACTGCAAAGGCTATATCGGGTCTAGTACTAATCATGGCATACATGAGTGATCCAATAGCCTTTGAATACTCAAGCTGATTCACAACAACTCCTTTATTAGGCACTAGGATCAAAAGGAGTCTTTACTGGAGAACAATCTTTAAAATTAAATTTTTCCAACACCTTCTCAATATAATGTGATTGAGAAATGGAAATTCCTTGTTCTCCATGTGTGATCTTAATTCCAAGAATCACATCAGCCTTCCCCATGTCTTTCATCTCAAACTTAGATGACAAAAATTCATTTGTTTTATCCACTTGATCTTGGTCAGTACCAAAGATCAACATGTTATCTACGTATAGGCAAATGATCACCCCTTTGCCAGTAGTGTCGAATTTTCTATATACACACTTGTCTGCTTGGTTTAATACAAAACCATTAGACAAAACCACGTCATCAAACTTTTGATGCCATTCCTTGGGGGCTTGCTTTAGTCCGTAAAGAGATATAACCAATGTTCATTACCAGGCATGACAAAGCCTTCTGGTTGTTTCATGTAAATCTCTCCATCTAATTCACCATTCAAAAAGACAGTCTTAACATCCATTTGGTGAATTATTAGATTATGTATAGCAGCAAGTGCTAACAATAATCTAATTGTGGAAATCCTTGCAACAAGAGCATAGGTGTCAAAGAAATCAATTCCTTCCTTTTGTCTAAAGCCTTGGATAACCAATCTGGCTTTATATTTGTCTATGCTTCTATCCACCTTCAATTTTGTTTTGAAGATCCATTTACTATCCAAAGGTTCACACCCAGGTGGTAAATCAGTCAGTTTCCATATTGGATCATCACCAATATTAAAACAATATTGATATTGAAAATTAATTTCATTCCTTGATCCTTCCACCAAGTACAATTGGAAATCATCACCAAAAGACTTAGCTTTTCTTGCTCTACTACTCCTCCTAACCTCAGGAGGTATATTAATCACTTTGTTAGTCACATCACAGTCACTAGAACTTGCAATCATACCTCCAGGTTTAGGTAAAGATATGAATCTATCCTCATTGCCAAAATCAGCATCTTTTGACTCAATAATAGAGTGCATGGATACATAGTCATTAGGTTCTATGACATAGAACCTATAACAGACCGAATTTTTAGGATAGCCAAGAAATACACAATCTATACCTCTTTGACCTATGGTTTTTATCTTAGGGTCAGTTAGTCTTACCACAGTCCGACAACCCCAAACTCTGAGATAACTCAGTTTTGGTAGTTTTTTATGCCAAAGTTCATAAGGGGTATTTTGTTCCTTTTATTAGGAACTCTATTCAATATGTAACAGGCTGTTAACATAGCATCACCCCAAAATCCTTCACTTAGGCCAAAAAAGCACAACATTGAATTAACCATTTCTTTCAATGTTCTATTCTTTCTTTCTGCTACCCCATTTTGTTGTGGTGTATATGGAGCAGTGGTCTGATGTACTATACCAGTAGATTCGAAATATACTGGATCATAATACTCACCTCCCCTATCAGTGCGAAGAACTTTAATCTTTACACCATGATGAAGCTCTACACTTTCTTTGAAGATTTTAATTTTTTCAAAAGCTTTATCTTTTGAATGGCACTAATACACATTGCAATATCTAGTGGCATCATCAATAAAAGTAACTACATACTCCCTCCGTCCCGGACTACTCGAACGTTTACTTTTCGGCACGGAGATTAAGGAATGAGTAATTAGTGTTTTAAGTAGAATGACTAATAAAGTAGGTGAAGTAGAATCTGCGTATACTCCTTCTCTCTCCCTCATCTTTCTTCCCCAAAATTTTCAGTTACTGTTTTTAAGAAGCAAAACCCAAAACCCATTACTCTCTCTCCCGAATTTTCTTCCACTCTACACCAATTGAACACCAATTAGGAAATTCATGAAATCAGACGAAACATATTCCAACCCAAAATTAAAACTGAAACCCTAAATCTGGGCCTGAATAATCGTTCTTCTCTTGTTCATATCGTCCCCCTGTCTCTTCTCTCAACGGTGTCCGAGACGGACACCATCGTTCCTGAAACGTGAATCGATCTCTTTTCAGAAGAGCTATTGCAGTCCCAATTTCTGATTCTGAAATTTTGAGGTCCGATCCAGTTGTTTCAGTGAATGAATCGGAAACGGTGGTGCAGGAGACGGTGTTTGACGACTCTGAGACGCCGGTGCCAGAGGCCGTTCTTCTGTTCGACGACTCGAACGCGGTAGTGCCGGAGATGATTCGTCCGTGTGACGAATCTGACAAGGGTGCCAGAGATACTTCGACTGGTGGACGGAGAAGAATGAAGGATTTACAGAGAGAGATAGTAGGAAACGTTTTTCTAGGATCGTGGTGGACGGAAAAGAATGGAGGATTTACATAAGAATGGAGGAGTTTCTAGGATTTGCAGAGAAGAGAGAGAAACGTAAATTAGAAATGAATTGGGGTTGGTGGGGTTGTTTGTTAATTAATGTAAATATCATTAAATTAGCTTAATTAAGTGTAATAAGGGAACTCTAATTTTTACTAAAAATGGAAAGAGTGCAAGTAACTTGGGACACCTAAAAAAGAAAATAGTGCAAGTAACGCGGGACGGAGGGAGTACTTTTTATTTTCAAGTGATGGAGTAGAATGAAAGTCACACAAAACACTATGTATAAGTTCTAATACCTTAGTATATTTACTGATATGTTTATTGAAAGGTTGACGAGTAATATTAGTTAACATGCAAGTTTTACACCTTTCATTATTCAACTCAAAAGCAGGTATTAAACTCATTTTCCACATATCTTTCAATCTCTTGTAATGTACATGTCCTAATCTAGCATGCCACAATTCTGATTTACTAACATGATTACTAGACCTAGTTGTAACAACCCGAACTTTCGTAACTCATTATTATTATTAGCCTAAAGATAAATAATAAGAGATCGTTGTAGTATTCGAAATCTGTCATCTCCATGTATAATAATTGATCTTGGAATTATAAATAATCGTTGCTTCGTTCTCGAACGAATATTTCAAGAAAAAAAAAACACCAAATAAAAAGTTATAAAGTCCGGCATATCTCCGAAGTCCGCTAAATTACTATTATACAAATTTATCAAATCCTTATCTATTACAATTAGAGAAAAGTTCACGCAGCCCGTTCAACGGTCGTGCTCGCACTCCAAGAAAGCCTGGTACATCATCAGAGAAGGCTATGGATGTTATTTGTTTTCCTACACCAAAGCCACGAGCTTAAGCTGGATTTTTTCCTATACCAAATTAAATAAATAAGTAAATAAATATACAAATAATAAAATTTAATAAATAAATAAAATAAAATAAAAAAAGAGAGATAGAGGGCAGATACATAGAATCGTTTTTTTTCAGCACAGCATTAAATGCTGCATTAATTGAATGGCAGAAGAAATCGTATCATATCTATCCCCTCTTGATGTCAAGGAGAATAAATTGGAGATAGGAACTTGCTACACCAACTTGCTACACAATCACTTTCACTCCATCTATAATTTGAGATAAGAATAACTTGCTACACCGTCACTTTCACTGCCTTGGTGAGTACGCATATAGATGCACAATCAATTTCTTTTACTCACCCTCACGTCCCAACCAAATCCTCTTCCTCTATAATATTTGTTGCACAATCCGTCTCTCTCCCGTTTCTGCAGCAAAACAAGATTTCATTCTTTAATTTTCCTACTCAAGAAATCGAGAACCAAATTCGAGAGAGAGCTATCGATAATCCTCTCAAAATCCGTCGAAGGTACACTTCCGCCCCTCCCCTATTTCAAGTTTAATCATCTATTTTTGCATACCATCATCCGAACTAATCGCATAACTCAAGCAATTAACACAATTGAACACTCCCACGCTGAACTCGGAATTAAATGAATAATCTGGAATCAATCTTTAACCGTTTTAATCAAAGCGAACTAAGTTCAAGAACCAGACTTTAATTCATAAAACCAAGTAGAAACTTACAGCGGGACTCTTCGAGGCTGTTCGGAGCTGTTCGGGGTGAGTTCGGACAACTGCACGAACCGGCGGAGAAGCCGACAGGCGATGGCTCTGTGCATTGACTTCGGCGGTGGCTGGACGCTGCTGACGGCGGCGGTGGCTGGGCGAGTTTGGAAGAGTGACGGATTGGATGACGGCGGCGGTATGAGTAGATCCGAGCGGGGGAGAGATAGAGGAGAAAGAGGGAGAGAAGAGAGAGACGGATGGATGGATGGAGAAAGAGAGAGGACTGAGGCGGTGCGTGGCAGCGGCGATCGGAGATGGAGGGGATACCGAGAGAGAGAGAGGTGGAGGGCCGCGACGGTGAGCCGCCGCGCATACAGCAGCGGCGGTGGCGGCGGCGGTACGGTGAATAGAGAAGAGATAGAGAGAGTTGAGGAAGGATAGAATGATGACGGAGGAGAGTTGAGGAAACACCGCCGGAGGCGGCGGTGGTGGACTTCGTTTAAGAGAGAGATGGAGGGGGGCTGCTCTCACCTAGTTAGGGTAGGAATGGGGGAGAAGATGACTTGGTGTGAGTGTATATTAGATTGGGCCATTGGGCTAATTACCATTTAATCTTTCCTTGATCCAGTGGAGGAAAACATTCCTTGAACCCATTTTCGAATATCTAATCTTTGGGCTAGCTTCCACATAAGATATTATTTGGCCCAGTTGGTTCATTAATTATAATTGATACATGTTTAGTTTGGGCTAGTGTAAATTATTTTGTAAGATAAAATAATTTAATAGAAGATAGAACTTCTGGAACAAAATAAATAATCTTTTCTTTAATTAGTTGCTTAACTTCGAAATAAAATTCTAATCCTAAGATTTAGTTAAGGGGAATTACGTGGTAATAAATCTTTGAAACATATTATTAAGATCCAATCTAATTGAAGAGTGGGGCTTAAAGAAGAAGCATAATAAAATAGTATGCATGTCATCAAGTTATTGTGTTTTCTTATAGCTAAATTTAGCTTGTACTTTTGTTTCAAAAAAAAAGGGGGGAGAACATGGAGGAAGGTAACACTGGGAAATAGAGAATGATTGCGTGAAAATCTTGAGATGCATACGAGGTGAGCTTTCTTATACTAAAATACAAATTGTATTTTATGAAAACTTGAACACATGTTCGTGATTTTTAAAGATGTTGTCTTGCCATAAATATTTTTGTGTATGATGCCTATCTGTTGGCTACGGCCAAGTGAATTATGAATGATGATATAAGTCGAATTCGGGTCCCAGTGAGGGTGGTGTCCCCACTCGGACTAGTGTACACAAGCTCCCTCTGCATGTTGGGCAGAGCAGGTGACCGAGGAAGGTGGCCACCTTCCCGGCATAAGAATACCTCTGACATGTTGGGCAGAGAAGGTGACCGTGCGAGAACACCATCTCGACGGCACAATGTGATCAGATATGGCTAAGTACAGGAAAAAAAGGGACTGCAGTCCAATGTGAATATTTTTAGTAAGCTCGGGCATTTTTAATAACACCCCCGAGTGTTACTGTGATGATGGCTTGACAATATTTTCAAATGTATATGTGTAATTTTCGGCAATGTGTTCACTGAGTACTTTTTGTACTCAGCCCTGCATATATTTCTAAATGTGCAGGTTGAGCAGCGAAGTGGTGGAGGAAGTGCTATTGAGACAAGACACTTACTTCAGTCAGATTTTGACTATCGGAGGTTCATGTCTTCATACATGGAACCGCGTTCATTTGCTTCCGTTGTGCATCTTAAAAGACTCAAGTCTATTTTGTTCAAAACTCTGATTTATTTCGAGCTATTCCCATTTGTTTCGGGTTGTGGTTGAGTTGTGTTGATTTTCCCCTTTCTTCCCCGCTTCTTTAATCCTCCCCTAGTCGCGATCAACCGTGTTTTCTATCCTTAGAAAATGCGGTCGTGACAGAGTGGTATCAGAGCAGTTTTTCTTTCCGCTCTGGACCCGAGAGTGTTTTTCATTCTTAGTCTAGATTCGATTCGCTAGACTAAAATAAGATTAAATTTGGAAGGCTCAACATCCCGCTTCGCCACGCTCAACCAAGAAAGAGGTAATATATTAAAATGTTGTGTGTTATACTTGGTTATCCTGAAGTATGAATGGTTTGATATTGAAATGTGAGATGATGAAATGTGTGGTGAACTTAGAGTGACGAATAGGTAGGCCTAGTTGACTGTGCGAACTGTAGTTCTAAGTTGAAAACTCACCTATCGCTTCCCCGAGCGATGAAAACGAACGAGAAAGGAAAAGTGGAGCGAAATTCCTAGATTATCGAGATATGAGACGAGAGGATCGGGATAGAGGATGGAGGCCAATGGACAATGAAACTTTTTCTATTCTTGGAATGGCGCGAAACGTTGGAGCAAGCTTGATGTGTAAACTATTATACTATTTCCTACGTTTTCCCTGAACGACAAGAACAAAAAGAATACGAAGAAGATTTCAAGAAGTGGAAGATAGCGAAGACGAAATGAAGTTCAAACGCAAAAGAGGGTGCAAGACAATGAGGGATGATGCGAAGTGCGCGATTTAATTTAATATATTTAATCTCGCGTAATTTTTTAAAAGTGGCAGCGATGTGACTTTCAACAACAATGTTAATTAAACGACATGAGGAAGCTGCTTGGAAGACAAGATGATGGAGAAATTCTATATTCGAAGGACGTAAGCAAATTTCGGGATGAAATTTTTGTTAAGATGGGTAGATTGTAACACCCCAACTTTTTCTACCCTTTTTATTTGTTCTCGAAAGGACGTCGTTTACGCATCTGAAAAATTTTCGCCTTTATTTATTTTTTTTGAGAGAAATATTTCACTTTTGGGCCTATAACAATTATTCTTTATGTACCCCAATTTATATTTTTTTCCAAGCCCAATTCTTTTGAAACTATATTTTGAAGCCCAAATTTTTGGAGAGGAACCAAGTCAGTTTTAGCAAAACCCTAGCAACAATCTATATATATATCATCATCCCACGTTCACACGTGATACACAGTTTTTTCAACCATCACTTTCATTCAAAATCTGGGCGAGACGGAGAGGGAGACAGAGACGAGCATGGAGGGTACGGCGAGAAGGGACGACAGTAGCTGCGAGAAGGACAGCAGTCGTGCAGCGGTTCCGCGACATCGGCGGCGGTGGTGCTATGTTTTGCCGGCGACAATCAGCGAAGGAGGAGAGAGACGGGACGGCGAAAGCACCGCGCGGCTGCTCGACGAGTCTCGAACAGCAGCGACGGCGACTTAGCTCGCACGAACGACAGTCGCGGGCTGATGAAACTCCGAGAGTGCAGCGGCGGCGACCCCGGCTGTGGCGACGGGCTTTCGGCAACAGCCGCTGTGATTCATGGCGGCACTGCATGCGGGAGAGAAGGAGAACGGCGGTGTTGGCAGAGTTTCGCGAGCAGGCAGAGGCGCGATGGAGCTTGGCCACGACGGCATCGTCCCTGGACCATGGTGATTATCGCGGCTGGAGAAGCGGCGAATAAGGAACAAACGACGGAGACTGGGAGAGAGATGGAGAAGGGAGAAGAGACCGATTTTGAGGAATTGAAAGAGGGAGAAAAGATTAGAAATTTCAATCCCATTCTGGAATCTCACGTATGGTAAGAAAAAAAATGATGCTTTGCCTTTTTTTATTATTTTAATGATTTGGCCATATGATTTAATTTAAAGTTTTGGGCCTATGGTTTTAACAAAGGAGATTGGATTGGAGTTATTTTGAGTCCGGGCCAAACTAATTAAATGGAAGATTTGGGGGGAGAATTATAAATCAATGGATGACTCTATGCACGCCTTTCGAGAACGGAATGGAACACAAGTTAAGGCTTTAAACGAACGAGGTGAGCTTTCCTATACTAAAAATACAAATCGTATTTTGTGATAACACGAACACAGGTTCGTGATTTTTTTTAAGATGTTGTCTTGCCATAAATGTTTTGTGTATGATGCCTATCTGTTTGGCTAAGGCCAAGTGACTTATGAATGATGATATATGTGAATCGATTCGATTTTGAGTCCTGGTAGGGTGGTGTCCCTACTGGGAACCTCTGACCGTGAACGGCAGAGAAGGTGACCGAGGAAGGTGGCCACCTTCCAGGCACATGGAATCCTCTGACATGATGGGCAGAGAAGGTGACCGGGCGAGAACACCATCTCGACGGCACAATGTGAGCAGATATGGCTAAGTACAGGAAAAAAAGGGCCCAATATGAATATTTTAGTAAGCTCGGGTCTTTTCAATAAAACCCCGAGTGTTACTGTGATGATGGCTTGACAATATTTTCAAATATATATGTGTAATTTTCGGCAATGTGTTCACTGCACAACGGAAGCAAATGAACGCGGTTCCATGTATGAAGACATGAACCTCCGAGAGTCAAAATCTGACTGAATTAAATGTCTTGTCTCAATAGCACTTCCTCCACCACTTCGCTGCTCAACCTGCACATTTAGAAATATATGCAGGGCTGAGTACAAAAAGTACTCAGTGAACACATTGCCGAAAATTACACATATACATTTGAAAATATTGTCAAGCCATCATCACAGTAACACTTGGGGTGTTGTTGAAAAGACCCGAGCTTACTAAAAATATCACATTGGGTTGCAACCCCTTTTTCTGGTACTTAGCCATATCTGATCACATTGTGCCGTCGAGATGGTGTTCTCGCACGGTCACCTTCTCTGCCCATCATGTCAGAGGTATTCTTGTGCCCCGGGAAGGTGGCCACCTTCCACGGTCACCTGCTCTGCCCAACATGTCAGAGGGAGCTTGTGTACACTAGTCCGAGTGGGGACACCACCCTCACTGGGACCCGAATTCGACTTATATCATCATTCATAATTCACTTGGCCGTAGCCAACAGATAGGCATCATACACAAAAACATTTATGGCAAGACAACATCTTTAAAAATCACGAACATGTGTTCAAGTTTTCATAAAATAAAATTTGTATTTTTAGTATAAGAAAGCTCACCTTGATCGCTTAGTTTCCTTAACTTGAATTTCTTACTCCGACCTTACTTGCGGAGATAGCCTTTTGAAAACAAACAACGTACTAATAAGACTCGAGAAATTCACATACTTATAGAAATGCATGCCCCTACTTTATTTCTTTTATCATTTTATCACCGTTAGAAAATTTTAGAAACTTGCATAATAATTAAATCGGGAAAAATTAATTAATAGTCTTTCTTTATTAAACTTAATTATTTCTGTACTTGAGAACGCCGTCTCCCTCTTTCTTTCCATTTCCTTAGCGGCCGCCCGAGGCGTCACGGGGCGATGCCGGTCGGCCCCTTGCGTCTCCACTCAAATTTTTCCATCATCGAGAACTCAATAATTTATTCGGGAAGTAAAATAATTAAGCTCCAAGCTCGAATCCTCAAATAAATTCCACTCCAACAATATTTAATTTCCAAGTCCACTAGTTTAATTATGTAGCTCAATCCAACAAAATCTCCCGGCCCAAAACATAATTAAATAAATGACCCCATGGTCCATTTCAATAAATGAGGCAGCCCATTTATTCCCTCCATTCAATTCTGGGCCCAAATTCTTTTTAATTAATTTATTAGCCCAACTACTTAAATGGAAAAAGAAAAGAGGCATGAAGCCCACATTCATACTCCCTTTCGTCGTGCATCCCCCATTCCTATTCTCTTTCTCCCCTTTTTCTCATCTCCAATTTCCAATCCCTAATTTGGAGAACACTGTGGCAGCGGTTCTTTCCCCCCTCTCGCCGACCCTTCTCCTTCGTCATCCCAGAGCCAAACCGACGAGAGTTGGTCGCCGCACTCACGCTCTCCTCCGATCATTGTCACCGGCGTCGAATCCTTTCTCCCGACGAGGTTGCCGACAGAGAAGGCGTCGCTCCCTGCCTCCCTGCGAAGTTACCGATAGGAAGGAGGCGTCGCCTCCCTTCCACGGCGTCGATACCGACCGCCGCTGCCTCCAACTCCTCACCGCCGATCCTCCGTCGCTGCTGGTGGCCGTCGTCCAGCAACCGTCTCGGCTGTCTGAAATCAGCCGCTGCTGCTGCCGCTGCACAGAGCCGGCTGTTTGTTCGCCGCTGCTCCGTCGGTGGTCGTGCAGCCCCGAAACATCACGGCAGCCCCCGATTCGTCCCGAAACCAATCCGAACCACCCCGAAACAGCCCCGAACAAAAAGGTTCCGATTGTTCAATTCGCATGGTAAACATATAAGTTCTGATTGTTCAATTCGCATTTCGATTTTGCCATGAGAAAGTTCAATTGTGTTAAATGCTTGAGTTATGCTATTAGTTCGGTTGATGCTATGATTATGCATATGCTTACATATATTGAAAGAAAAGAAAGGACTTGGTGTTTACCTTTTGATGGGGAAGTAAAGTGTTGTTGGATTGTAGAAATCTCCCTCCTCGGACTCCTCTATGTTTTGTGGGGTTGGTGTGTGCAGGGAGAATAGATGGTGTGATGGTGATGTGGGGGTGAAGAAAACAATTGTGTATATGTATAAAAGATGGCGGTGAAAGTGGCGTGGGTAGCAAGTTGGTTGTGGCAAGTTGCGTGCCACATTCCTATCTCAAATCTCTTTTGTCAGAGGAGGGGAAAAGATTTGTCTACTCTAATTAAATGCATCAATTAATGTTGTGTTGAAAAAAAAAACGATTCTCTGGATCTACCCCCTCTCTCTTTTTTTTTTTTAATTTTATTTGTTTATTAAAGTAACTATTTGAGTATTTATTCACTTGTTCATTTAATTTGGTGTAGGTATGATCAGTTCAAGTTTGTGGTTGTCCGCGTTGAAGTTCCCGATTTTTATTAGAACACAGGATGTATAGATTAAATTTTGTTGGACTTTTGTTGGATGTATCGGACATATAAATTTTTATTTTGGGATCTTATTTATTTATTTATTTATTATATATTTATTTATATTCATATAGGTGTATTATATATTTGCATGTTCTATTCACTTGCCTATCGTCAAAACAAATAACGACGACAATCTATCGTAGCTAGGATTTAATCGCATAAAAGTCACTTATATAGGTAATCAAGCTAATAATTTCTAATAATATTGGCTTAGCGGGTCGTTACATTCTACCCCTCTTAAAAGAAATTTCGTCCCGAAATTTAGGGAGTATTTAGACAAAAAGCTCGGGATATTTCTCATTCATTTTCTCTTCTAGCTCTCATGTTGCCTCTTCTGGTCCGTGGTTTTTCCACAAAACTTTCACTGTAGTAATCGACTTGTTCCGAAGCTGTTGCGTCTTTCAATCTAGTATTTCCACCGGCTTTTCTTCGTAACTCAGGTCAGACTCTAGAGCGATTTTTCGTGGCGCATCACATTTTTCTTTTTTTTTAAACACGTACATTCGAAGTTGGGAGACGTGGAATACGTTGTGTGCGTTCCAAAAGTTGGGTGGTAATGCCAAGCGATATGCTACTGGGCCCACTTCCTCTAGAATTTCATAGGGTCTCACGCGAGGAAATTTAGAGGTGGTCTAACAGTTTTAACTTTGATAGGAACTGAACTTGGGATTCCAAGAGAAATATTCGAATCGTTCTTGCTTTGTGTAGGCTCCAAGGTAGCCATGAAAATAAAACGATTATAATTATTTCAATTACGTGAGTGTTTGGTTCACCACAAACTTTTTCCAGTAGCTTGCAACAAAGGTTTTTATGAAGTGCAAAGACTAGGCTCAATTGGGCTCATTATGCTCACTCCCAGAAAAGAAAAGATACAACTTCAAAGGGCTTGAGCTATACCCAGAGAACTTGAGAATTTTATTGTGGAAAGAGCTTGCCAGATAGAATAAATTGCAAAAGTGAGGGGTATGATGAATAGAATGTAGATGTCAATAATAGGTTGCCAATAACATACTCAAAATGAACAGTCAAGTAGAAAAGTTTCAAGTATCCCCAGATGATAACAGGAAGACCTGAGATGGTTGGTTACAAATGAATTTGAAAAGAATATGAAAAACAAACAATTGCAATTTGCTCGGCAACACTGTGATAGAAGATCATATCAACGAAATTTTTTAGAGTTTATAAGTAATTCAGGGAAACTAACTAATAAAGAGGGCAACCAGGGGAAACTAGCCAAGGGAGAAGCAATGTGCCAGCTTTGACATGGAGCTTGCAGAAAAGCTCAAATCAAGAGACAACAGTCATATTTGAATTCAGAAGATAAGAGTATTCAGGTAAAATACTTCCTAAATTTCGGGACAAAATTTCTTTTAAGAGGGGTAGAATGTAACAACCCGAACTTTCGTAATTCATTATTATTATTAGCCTAAAGATAAATAATAAGTGATCGTTGTAGTATTCGAAATCTGCCATCTCCATGTATAATAATTGATCTTGGAATTATAAATAATCGTTGCTTCGTTCTCGAACGAATATTTCAAGAAAAAAAAATAACACCAAATAAAAAGTTATAAAGTCCGGCATATCTCCGAAGTCCGCTAAATTACTATTATACAAATTTATCAAATCCTTATCTATTACAATTAGAGAAAAGTTCACGCAGCCCATTCAACGGTCGTGCTCGCACTCCAAGAAAGCCTGGTACATCATCAGAGAAGGCTATGGATGTTATTTGTTTTCCTACACCAAAGCCACGAGCTTAAGCTGGATTTTTTCCTATACCAAATTAAATAAATAAGTAAATAAATATACAAATAATAAAATTTAATAAACAAATAAAATAAAATAAAAAAAGAGAGAGATAGAGGGCAGATACATAGAATCGTTTTTTTTCAGCACAACATTAAATGCTGCATTAATTGAATGGCAGAAGAAATCGTATCATATCTATCCCCTCTTGATGTCAAGGAGAATAAATTGGAGATAGGAACTTGCTACACCAACTTGCTACACAATCACTTTCACTCCATCTATAATTTGAGATAAGAATAACTTGCTACACCGTCACTTTCACTGCCTTGGTGAGTACGCATATAGATGCACAATCAATTTCTTTTACTCACCCTCACGTCCTAACCAAATCCTCTTCCTCTATAATATTTGTTGCACAATCCGTCTCTCTCCCGTTTCTGCAGCAAAACAAGATTTCATTCTTTAATTTTCCTACTCAAGAAATCGAGAACCAAATTCGAGAGAGAGCTATCGATAATCCTCTCAAAATCCGTCGAAGGTACACTTCCGCCCCTCCCCTATTTCAAGTTTAATCATCTATTTTTGCATACCATCATCCGAACTAATCGCATAACTCAAGCAATTAACACAATTGAACACTCCCACGCTGAACTCGGAATTAAATGAATAATCTGGAATCAATCTTTAACCGTTTTAATCAAAGCGAACTAAGTTCAAGAACCAGACTTTAATTCATAAAACCAAGTAGAAACTTACAGCGGGACTCTTCGAGGCTGTTCGGAGCTGTTCGGGGTGAGTTCGGACAACTGCACGAACCGGCGGAGAAGCCGACAGGCGATGGCTCTGTGCATTGACTTCGGCGGTGGCTGGACGCTGCTGACGGCGGCGGTGGCTGGGCGAGTTTGGAAGAGCGACGGATTGGATGACGGCGGCGGTATGAGTAGATCCGAGCGGGGGAGAGATGGAGGAGAAAGAGGGAGAGAGGAGAGAGACGGATGGATGGATGGAGAAAGAGAGAGGACTGAGGCGGTGCGTGGCAGCGGCGATCGGAGATGGAGGGGATACCGAGAGAGAGAGAGGTGGAGGGCCGCGACGGTGAGCCGCCGCGCATACAGCAGCGGCGGTGGCGGCGGCGGTACGGTGAATAGAGAAGAGATAGAGAGAGTTGAGGAAGGATAGAATGATGACGGAGGAGAGTTGAGGAAACACCGCCGGAGGCGGCGGTGGTGGACTTCGTTTAAGAGAGAGATGGAGGGGGGCTGCTCTCACCTAGTTAGGGTAGGAATGGGGGAGAAGATGACTTGGTGTGAGTGTATATTAGATTGGGCCATTGGGCTAATTACCATTTAATCTTTCCTTGATCCAGTGGAGGAAAACATTCCTTGAACCCATTTTCGAATATCTAATCTTTGGGCTAGCTTCCACATAAGATATTATTTGGCCCAGTTGGTTCATTAATTATAATTGATACATGTTTAGTTTAGGCTAGTGTAAATTATTTTGTAAGATAAAATAATTTAATAGAAGATAGAACTTCTGGAACAAAATAAATAATCTTCTCTTTAATTAGTTGCTTAACACTTCGAAATAAAATTCTAATCCTAGGATTTAGTTAAGGGGAATTACGTGGTAATAAATCTTTGAAACATATTATTAAGATCCAATCTAATTGAAGAGTGGGGCTTAAAGAAGAAGCAGAATAAAATAGTATGCATGTCATCAAGTTATTGTGTTTTCTTATAGCTAAATTTAGCTTGTACTTTTGTTTCAAAAAAAAAGGGGGGAGAACATGGAGGAAGGTAACACTGGGAAATAGAGAATGATTGCGTGAAAATCTTGAGATGCATACGAGGTGAGCTTTCTTATACTAAAAATACAAATTGTATTTTATGAAAACTTGAACACATGTTCGTGATTTTTAAAGATGTTGTCTTGCCATAAATATTTTTGTGTATGATGCCTATCTGTTGGCTACGGCCAAGTGAATTATGAATGATGATATAAGTCGAATTCGGGTCCCAGTGAGGGTGGTGTCCCCACTCGGACTAGTGTACACAAGCTCCCTCTGCATGTTGGGCAGAGCAGGTGACCGAGGAAGGTGGCCACCTTCCCGGCACAAGAATACCTCTGACATGTTGGGCAGAGAAGGTGACCGTGCGAGAACACCATCTCGACGGCACAATGTGATCAGATATGGCTAAGTACAGGAAAAAAAGGGACTGCAGTCCAATGTGAATATTTTTAGTAAGCTCGGGCATTTTTAATAACACCCCCGAGTGTTACTGTGATGATGGCTTGACAATATTTTCAAATGTATATGTGTAATTTTCGGCAATGTGTTCACTGAGTACTTTTTGTACTCAGCCCTGCATATATTTCTAAATGTGCAGGTTGAGCAGCGAAGTGGTGGAGGAAGTGCTATTGAGACAAGACACTTACTTCAGTCAGATTTTGACTCTCGGAGGTTCATGTCTTCATACATGGAACCGCGTTCATTTGCTTCCGTTGTGCATCTTAAAAGACTCAAGTCTATTTTGTTCAAAACTCTGATTTATTTCGAGCTATTCCCATTTGTTTCGGGTTGTGGTTGAGTTGTGTTGATTTTCCCCTTTTTTCCCCGCTTCTTTAATCCTCCCCTAGTCGCGATCAACCGTGTTTTCTATCCTTAGAAAATGCGGTCGTGACACTAGTAGAAGTCATGCAAATAGAATTATTAACAAAAGAAACATCCAGATTCAACCTAAACATGCCACAAAGATAACCAAAGCCAATAAAAGTACCATGTCTTGACAGAATATATTTATCACTTTCTAAAACTTGTTTGTAACCACAATTGTTTAATACAATACCAGACACCAAGTTTTTACGAATACCAGGTACATATACAACATTCTTTAAAACTAAAGAATTTCCGGAAGTAAACACTAGGCTAACCGTTCCTAATCCTTTGATTGGTTCAGTTGCAACATTGCCCATCTTCAACGAAGATCCATCTTCAATTGGTTTGAAATCTTTGAACCATTGACGATCCTTGCACACATGACACGTTGCACCCGAATCAACCCACCACGAGAGATCATCATCCTGCACATAAAGTGCTTCAGAAATTATTGATGCATAATAATTTTCAACTGAATGATCATTAGGTACAGAAAACGATCCTGGTTGTTTTCCCGGATCCTTGGATCCACTTGTACCAGCCACGTTCTTCCCTTTACTTCCACCGTTTCCAGACTTGCAGTCCCTTTTGAAGTGCCCAGATTTACCGCACTTCCAACACATCAGTTTAGGCTTCTTATCCCCAGCCTTACCGTAGTTTCCATGAAACTTTCAATTCCCTTGAAACGATCTTTTCTCTTTCCCAGCCTTGGAGGATTCACCCTCTTCCACCATGTTCACGGAAGAACCAACCATTGTTTTCCCATTACCGACAGAGCCCTTTTCCATATCACGTATGGACTGTTCGATTTGGAAGTCACTTCCAAGATCGACCAGATTCAACTCCTCCTTTTTATGTTTCAGATTGTTTTAAAAATCTTTCCAGGAGGGTGGCAGTTTATCGATAATGCTAGAAACAGAAATGGATTCATCCATTTTCATATCATATTGGGAAAATTGCCCCAATATCCTCTACAATTCGTTATATTGTTCCATGACAGGCCTCGAATCAACCATTTTATAGTTAATAAAATTACCAACAAGAAATTTCTTGCTAGAGGCATCTTTTGCCACAACTCTTTAGCAGACTCTACTTTTTGATATACATCAAATAGGGAATCAGACATACCGTTTAAAATGTGACCACGACATATGAAGTCGTCGTTCTCCCACTTCATCCGCCTCCTCGTCTGTTCCAGAGTTTAATTATCAACAGCCTCGGGCATGGGAGTACTCAGAACATACACGACCTTCAGACTAGTTAACATGAAATGCATCTTCTTCTGCCAGCGTCTGAAATCCTGGCCAGCAAACTTATCCGACTTCGCAAAACCTTTCGTTGCTTCCTTCGCCGTTTCCTTGATCGACATTTTCAGAAAAAAAATTTGATTTGATCTTTGTTAGGGAGATTTACTGAGAATGTGAATAATCGGATTTCCTGAAAGGCGTGAAAACACTTTCAGATCAAATCAATTTGGCGGTTCTACCAATATTTGATCTGATACAATTCAGGTTTGTAGAAGATTCGTATGTTAATTTCTCGATCAGATCTTAGAACGGAAAATGATCAATTATAAGATGCAGAAACGAATCATCGCGTCTCTTCACGGAACATTGCGTCTCTTCATCAGTTAACCGATTTTAATTGATTTTGGCGGGTTTCTAAAATTGTAAATTAGTCCTTCAATTTTCAGAAATTACGTTTCCGGATGAAGATTTCTGTATAGCAACTTTAATGGAAATAAAAAATTTCCAAGCTGACCTGGGCTCGACCCCAGCAAGGGGCTCTGCTCCTTGGACCCCGCCAGGGGCTGCCGCCCCTTGGACCCCGCTCTCGGGGGCGCTGCCCCCAAACCCTCGTCCAATCATAACGAATTCAAACAAGTGTGCACTCTGCACTTCCAACTTATTTGATGTCTCATTATGATCAATTGATCAATCAAGTTAATCCAATTACACTAAAATATCCAACAACAACCAGCAATTGGTGGTACCGGTGAGAAAAAGGAATTGGAATTGGGGAAAATGAGAAGTAAAAACAAAGTAAGTTATGGATAATTGAATAATTATTCGGATTGTTGCCAAACAGAGAAGGGAGTTATGGTTTTATCAATAGATCAACATATCGCTCGCATGTCTCATTTTTATAGTCTCTTTTTTTGCAATTTCTTTTCTTTTTTCTCACCATTTCCTGTCCCCGGAAATAGCCTTGACTTGAACGCTGGCATTTTTTCAATCTAGCTGCAAATTGCGAGTCATTTTGTTACATTTCATAATAAATTATTTCCGTTTTTAATAAAATAAACATATTTCTTCTCACTTATTTTTTCCTTTCTCTTACTTTCTTTTCTCTATTTTTTTTCCTCTCATACTTTATTATCTTTTTATTTAATACATTACACATATTTTTCTTGATCTTCGTGCCAGAAAGAAATGTCTCTACTACTATGGTTTTTCCTTTTTTTTAGAAATTAGTTTCGTTTTTGTTCAAAGGTTTATTCAATTTATTCTCCATGAATATGCTTAATTATAGTCTCTCCGTCCCAACTAAGTTGATACAAAACTTTTAGGTATAAAGATTAAAAAAATGTGTTAAAAAATAGGAGAGATGAATAAAGTAAGAAAAATATAGAGTAAAGTAGGTAATGGAGAAACGTAAGAGTAATTGGATGTTTTGTTTTTAGTTAAAAAATGAAATAACTCAATTTAGTTGGGACATCTCTAAAAGAAATACAACTTGTATTAGTTGGGACGAAAGGAGTATTTAAAAACTCTATTTTTATGTTCACGTACAGTAAGTTAGAGTAGATATTTTTAGTTAATTGTAAGATACCTTTAGAGATTATAAATTTTATACTAAATGAATGTTTATAAAATGTCATTATCATAAACACAGTATTAACCGTAAATGAAAACAAATTAATTTTATAATTGCGAGCACATTTGCTTTATTTTGTTGAAGGTTGATTCCAGCTAATTGTTTATAACTATAATAATACAATACTCCATCCACTCCGTTATAAACGAGCTACTTCTTTGACACAAGATTTAAGGAATTGATATTTAAAGAATTAAAGAGGAGAGAATAAAATATAAAGATGGAAAAGTTTGAAAGGGAAAAGAATAAAGTAAGTAGGAAAAGTTTGAAAGGGATAAGATTTTTTTTTGCTTAAAATAGAAATAACTCATTTATTATAGGATATCCCGATATCCCATAAAACTAAGTGACTCCTTTATTATGATGGGATGAAGTTGTATGAAGGGGTGGGTAGGTACGGTATACCTTATCGAAACTATTATACCGTATATCTTACCGTAAATTCGCTATGCGAAAAAATCATACCTTTACTTTATCAAAATTTTCGGTATACCGAACTTCGATATACTTTATTTTCGGTATGGGGAATTTTCATACCGATACCTACCTCATTTTCGGTATGCCGTACCAATGTTCGGTATGCCATACTTTTGCGGTATACCTTACTTTCAACATCAATGAAAATTGAATATTTAAGTTTTTAGAATACTATTTATATTTTATAATTTAAATAATATATTAAATACTATATTTTATTCATATTATATTTATATTTCACAATAGATTTTATAATTTAAAAATTCATACCTTTACCTTACCGAAATATTTCGGTAAGGTATAATACAGTATCGAAAATCAGGATATACCAAAAATTCGGTATTTTCGGTATTTTTTCGGTACGATAAGGCCGGTATTTCGGTATTTTTCCCAGCGCTAGTTGTATGTCACGTTATTAATAAGAAGGCCATTATATTTAAATTTTAATTAAATAATGAAGGGCCGGCCGCGTTATTTAGCTTTGTTTGTTTGGAAGTGTGCTTCACTCAAGGGTTTTTGGCGATGTTCACTAGAGACTAAATTGGATTTTATTTTTGGCTTGGTTTAGCGTTAATCTTATTATGCATTCGGTTTATAAGATGATAGGGTGTTGTGTGATTCAATAATACTATAAATTCGAGAAAAAACGATGATAAATTTGATGAGAAGTTATATATATAGAGGGCAAAGTTGCCTCATTGCCTGCATCTTATATGCATAATTAAAGATTAAATATGGTGTATTGGATTAAAAATGAATGATGTGGATTTTGCTGATTCCGTGGGCATTATGCATACATGAGAAGGACATTGTAATTATAAATAAAAAAAATGTTCGACTAACAATTGCATTATATATTGAAAGTGTCCCGGGATCCTGTGCCTCGCCATCTCTACTTCTTTTGCGTTTCTTCGGTCGTTGTGAACTGCTCAAGTTAAATTGTCAAACTGGTTCAGCTGGCCAAAGGTATGCCCTCTACCTGCGAATACCGGAGAATGGATCCAATGGAAGTTCAAACTGGGCAACTTGACTTAATCCGACTTGACTGAGATGGATGGGGGAACTCAGAGCATTTGAAAACCTTAACCCACAATACTATTACCTAGTATAGGGAAGTAAGGATCGATTCCACAGAGATGATGTGTTCAACATTGGTTGCGAACAAAATGGGATTGGCTGCTGCCACGCTTCACTACAGTGGGTTAAGTTGAGATTGCTAAGGGTGTGACAAACTGAGAGATTCACTAAGCTAAACTGATCAACACATTCTGATCTATGAACGTGTACGATGGTTTCCTGAAATAGCTAAACATCATAAAAGTAACCGGTGTCAGGAATCTGCAAAGTGTACGATAAAGCTAAACTTTACTAACAAACTCATCTTCTTCAACAAACCAAATCAAGAAACAGAGCTATTCAGAGTTGTAGAGAAATTCATCATAATAGACTTAGCATGAAAGAACAACTCATGAGATCAACAAATAACTCTAAATCAAATAAATAGCAACGACTGTAGCTACGTAAACAAACTAACCTACTCATACTCATGCAGAAAATAGAACGAAAATTTAGATCTACGACTACCGAAATGAATCTAACACGATCACATCCTCGATTAACGTAAACATGCTCAGATCTACACTACTTTACCACTAATAACCAGATCTAAACGCTCTAACACATTTCATCCACGATTACTTCACAACCGAACAAAAGTCATAGATAACTGAGCAGATCCAACAGAATTGACCAGAACAGAACACTAAAGCTAAGATGCACATCATGAATCGGAAATCAAACATAGACCATAGATCTCATGCACGGTAAACAAGCCTTCAACAGAAATCAAAGTAGCTATACCGAAATCACTGAGTACCAACATCCAGAGTCTGAAACATCAAGCATGAACTAAAAGTGAACAAAACCAAAAGTAGAAATTGTTTCATCGCCCCTTCTCGAGGCAGAATTACAGAACCCAAGTTAGAAATGTTGGGGTTTGTATACTAAAAGATGCTTCGAGCGTACATGCCTTTGTACAGTCAGCTTGGGCATGTATATGAGAAACGCCACGTCCACTGGTTTACCTAATTATGAGAATAAATAATATAATATAATGGTTTATTTATTGAAATATAATAAACAAGTCTAAGACATCTTACTAAGAAGGTCAAGTAGAGAAATTCGATGAATCTCCTCATGAGTTTTCCAGTAGGGGACTTGGCCAGATCTAGTAAGAAGAAAAATGTATTCACAACGTAGATAGGATTTGGCTACCTATTGGTATGGTTGCGGTGTTTGTGATAATTCTCTCTTACCTACGAAGAGATTAATAACACCGGTGTGGTAAATCATTGAAAGGATCTAATACGAAATGTATTCTTTATTGCTATCTACTGAAAGAATATATTTTAGAAATTTTAGTATTTTCTAGTCTATGAAATTAATATCAATATTGTTTATTTAATCAGAAGCCACTTTGACTTAACAATATGGGAGAGTTTGTACGTAACTCAAACATGATATCTTTGGTGGTAGTAGTTGAATAACATGAAGGTATTGAAATATTATTTCATAGAATTCGCGTGCCCAGTGTGGTATGATTAAATCCCCAAGAGGTGTTTGAAAAATGAATTTATTATTCAGAAATTTGCGCAGTTGAAATTTTATTCCTTGAATAATAAATAAAGTTTCAAACTAGAAAAACTCTTTGGATAATTAATTTAATTCAAGTGTCATATAGCAGACAAAGAATTAAATTGATGGATTAAGATAATCTTAAACGCGAGAAATATTATAAAATAAAATGGACCCAAGTTATTTGTAATTTGGTGATTTAGATGAGAGTGCAATATTATTCTTTAGTGGAACAAAATAATATTCTATTGATAATATATTAAATCATGGGTCATTTGATTTAATTAGATATTTATCTAATGGGTGAGCCCAACATCTATTTCATTCCATGGATCCTCATCCTAGCCCAATAACTCCAAGCTTATAAATTGTGCAGAGATGGGAAACCCTAGCAAGCCCAACACAACACACAACACTCAAAACCCTAACCCTAGCAGCCAAAATCGGTGCCTCTCTCTCTCCCTCTTGGTCTCGATTTTCATGCCTAGCACGTGGGAGAATTAGGGTTTTGTTTTTGTTCTTGTTCTATCCTAATTCGTAGGATTAGATCAAGACAATCTCATGTTTTGTGATTAGTTTTCCCTAAATCTCATATCGCTTTTATTTGATTGTTCGAGATCCGCCCACACGGATGAATAATCAAGGACGTGGGAATAGTATGAAAGATTCATGGTCGATAAATCAAGGATCTCCGGGTAGTGCAGCAAACAACGTCAATCCTATGATGGATCATGAGGTAATAATCATATACATACGTAAAATTGCATGTCTATGTGTTTATTTGATGTATTATTCTATAGATCTAAGTTAATTGCATGAAATTGGAATCGAATGCATAATCACCTAAATAGATCCGTAAGGACCTGTTTATTTTCCGTGTCTTCCGCTGCGGTGGTCCCAACAAGAAATCGTAAAAACCAACACCAACACGCTGCTCACTATACTAAACTAAGAACCAAGTGTGCATGTGTGACATAAGTTAAGTTCGTGTAGTAAGATGAGCTCCCATTTCAGCCCTAGAAGAGAGCTGAATTCTAAGATGTATCTCTGTGTACCCCCTGTCCGTCCTCTTCCTACTCGCACTGGGTTTTCTATATATAGAGAGGCGTAGGGCTCAAATACCTAGGGTACCGTCCTGTCGAAAAGTCACTTCTGCCCTTGGCTTTCGGGGTCTTCGGATTAAGCTCAATCTTGCATGTGGGGAAGGCTCCTGCTGGCTCCACTCAAATTCTGTCTTGATTAACTTAGCACAGCAGTTTCTACTTCATTCCTCTTGTTCTGTCTTTCCGCCCAGTTGATCCATTCGTTCTCTGGTTATGGCGGAATTCACACACACCTGGCTCACATTTACACGTTAGATTACAGAATTGGGTGCAGTTTTGTCACAAAACATATGCATGAAACGAACCTTTTCAAACTGCTCATGCTTAAACGATACCTGTCCTCAAGTATGAAAGACAAGAAAAAAGGAAGAAGGCAAGTTTCAATGCATGGTTCTTATTCAAGACATATAAAGCATGTAAGAGTTATTGAAAAGGAAACGCAAACATACTGAAGAGCATTAACACATAGAAAGAAAAGACTGAACTAGTATACACTTTCGGCAATCGTCCCCACAAGCTTAAGGTCAATCCAATTGTCTACAGTCTCAGATTCCTTTCCCTTCTCCTTTCTACCTAATCAGCATGTTCGATCGTTAAGATAGCTCCTATCTTTTCCAACTGTTTGATTCTCTCAGTCACTCAATCATCACCAGAATTGTTAGGACAGTTCCTTAAGGTCTTTGATCAGGTTATAATGGGGCATAAGGGTTGTTATTGGAGATCAAGTGAGAGTCCTAAGGGTTCCAAGTTCATATCTGAAGAGAATTCAAAATTTGTGAACATGTGAACTCAGAGACAGAACCAGGACAACCTCCCTATTTATTCTGATTATTTCCCCAAAGTGATCATTTTTTTCTTGGCCATTCTAGCTCTATACATTTTTTATGTCCTTTGCTTTTTTTCTAGGTCAGGTTACATAATTCCTGCCCCCTTATGCTTTTTTCTAAGATGCATATTTTTGTGGGTTAAGTTGCAATGAACCTTCCCCTTTTGTTCACAAGCTCATTCATTTTTTTTTCTTTTCTACCCATATATCCTTCTCATTTTTTTTCGATTCCTTCACCGGATTAGCCTATCCTTTCTACCCAAATTTGGTGAGTTGTCTCAGTTTTGCCCCTCTGTTCACATATAGGTAAAATATTGGCTAACAAGGGAAATGTTAAGTGTTTAGGCTTCAAGTGTGTAGATTAGGGTGTACCCTAACAGTGAGGCTGGTAATGGTTCGAAGCATTAGGTTCAACTGGTTATTCCTAGTGCATTTATTCCTTACTGCCATCAGTCATGTTTCTCATAGCATCAATGGTAGTCACTCTATTTATCTAACAGTAGAAAGTGTTCTACTCTAGGTCTTTAACACACATTTTAGAGGGCTTCACAGAGGATCTAGATTAAGCATTTCTATCGTTCTCACTCATCCAAACAGATTTCGATTTATTGAAAACGAGAATCTCACAAATCAACATGTAGCCTCTCTTCAATCACTCTTACTACGACAATCTTGCCTTTATTTTCTTAAACCAGTTCATATTAAAAACACATAGGCCTTAACTAAACATGCTTGCTTCAAAAACACTGGTTGCACTGACTTTTTCCCCCTCCCACTTCATTTCTGCTTCCCCTCAACCGAACTTGATGAAGTGGAAAACAGGGTGGTCAGTGTTTGGGCAGAGAAAAAACTCAAACTTCTCACACTTAGACCAAGCAGTGGGCTAAGTGGGAGAAGGTAATACAACACATATATACATCAAGAAGCATGGCAAACGTATATACAGACCAAAACTTCTCACACTTAGACCAAGAAGTGGGCTAAGTGGAAGAAGGACAAAGCAGTAAACTAAAGCCAAACAAAACATGCTATGTACATCAAACTTCACACACTTAGACTATGCAATGGGCTAAGTGGGAGAAGTTAAACAGAACACATGAAAAACAGGGACAAGGGTTAACATATCTACAAACAAACTTCTCACAGTTAGACCAAGCAATGGACTAAGTGTGGAGAAGATCACACATCAGCATAACCACATGCATATATACATGGAGATAGAAGGATGCTCAAGGGAAAACATAAAACCAAAACCAGAAGGTAAAATTTACTTAGTTCGTATAGTTTAGTTTTTTCTCTGGCTCCCTTGGGAGCCAGACCCCTTTGTCAGCTGGGCCCTCTTGGCCGATGAAGAGGCCGATTCTGCAGCAGGTGGTTGGGGGTGGTATCCTTTCTTTTTCTCAATGTTCGAGTAGGAGTTGTGTCTGGGCTGACTTCTTGTGGTTAGTCTGTTCTTGAAGTGGAGGCGGCAGATGAATTTTATGAATTTAAAAATTTAATAATATTTTTTAATATATTAAAATTATATTAAATATATAAATTAAAATGAACAACATCAAACATGCGTAAACAAAATGTGCTCATATAAAAAAAGCTTACATAATACAAGTAGCATGTTATTCCTACGTTTGTAGTGTAAAATTGGAATGTAAGTATAAAAAATGTTGGTGGGTCGACAAGAGAAATTCTATTTCTATTGGGGATTGCTTGCTGTAGAAATTTGTTGCTTTATTCAATTATTTTTTTATGGGCTGAGGTGACAGCCCCAAAGCTTCCATAGTAGCTTATTACGTGTATTAATTGGAGGTGGTCCAGAGCAAATGATGGTGGGCATGGACCATAATTTCTGACTTTTTAACATTATATTAACTAGTGTTACCACCCATCCAACGGATCAAATAATTTTTAGAAAAAAAATAGTTAAAATGAATTAAATTAAAATAAAGAATATATAGAAAAAAAGTAATAAATTATTGCATATCAAGAAAAGAAACTATTTAAATATTGTATACATATGATTATTAAGATTTAAAAAACATACTTCTACTTCTATATCTATCAATCTATCAATCCACTGTAACGAAAGGACATGAGGGAAAAAATACAAACAAAATAGGATATACGATAAAAAGATTGAGAAATACTAAATACTAAAGTAAATAAATAAAATTATTTGAAAAAATAAATAGTGCATTATAAATTCGAGCTACAAAACATAGAATTCAAACATCTTCTTAACAAAAACGTTACAAACATCTCTCTTACACCAGTAATTCATACATATTGAAAGATTTCTTTGTAAACAACATTAAGAGTAGAATCAAGTCTACTATCATTCTCATCCCCACGAACTAAAATCTTCAATCATTCAGAACTTGTGACTCTAGATAAAGGAACTTACAGTTTTCCATTACTTAAAGACCGGTTTTTTAAAAAATAATCCAACATGGGACATAGATTGGCCTTGACTTTTGTTAATGGTCATTGCGTATGACACAACCAATGGAAATTGGCGTCGTTGGAATATGAGAGGTAGCCTTGGATCAGACGGTATCAATGATATTCGCGGAATCAAAACCTTATCACCAATATTATGGCCCCCAAGACACGGGCCTCCAAAACATAATCACCTAAACGGGTAATTATCAATCTGGTGCCATTACACAAACCATTAGAATGATCTAAGTTTCTGAACAACATCACAGGAGTTCCAACTTTCAACATCAATTTATGATTAGGGGTGCCTGAACACTTCAAATTATTCAAAAATTCAACTGAATGTATCTCAGCAGAACCGTTCGATGTGGAATCTGAATTTCAAATACTATCAGAGCTCAAATATACCCGACCTTGAGACAGATCCATCGAAATCATGAACTGGCTAATCTCATCAACAACATCAAGCGTGGGAACAAGTATAACACGATCATGCAAACAATTGCTCAACTCTTCAGGATCCATATAAGAAGGGTATAAGTTCTCAACAATGGTTTTAAGAGGATCTCCAGTATTAGATAGAAAAATGTCAGAGGGAAGATCAATTGTGACTTCACCATCATTCAGACCACCAAAAACTCCATCACCTATAGAAGCAACCTAAGATGAAAATTACTTCAACTTAGACGCTTCAACAGAAGATTCGACACTCACCAGTCTCATCTTTCTGGTCAACCTCAACACTATACAAATACTCCAAAGATAGAAAAAGAGTTAATAGTGTAATTAGGCCGACATAAAAAATATTTAACAAATACAACAAAAATATTTCAGTTAAAAATTACCTGGTTGATTCCTTAATTTTCTTTGGTTATAAACAACATCATCGGATAAATGTTTCCAACACTTTTGCCATACAACATTCGGTCGAGAAACAGATGCTGATGACCACAGACTTACAAATAGCAATCTCAGTGAATGGGCAGATGACCAAAAAGAAGCCTCAACAATTCCATCAATATAGTCCTTATCATCATCCAACAATCCTATAGCGAAGCATGCATCTCTAAATGTATCATACTGAACACCATTAACGAATCTAAGATCCTCATAACATGTAGCTCCCTTAACGACATTCAACAAACATCTCAAGTAATACATATCACCAGAACCAAGAGCAATATACAACAACCTCCCAACCGAATAACGTTGTTTTCTAGGTTGCCAATGATCCTTCTTCCACACAAACTTGCTCGGAAATTCGCCACATGTCAAATTTCTCCCTTCAGAATATATCTTATTTGACTCCATCCAACCTAAGAACTTACTCTCATGAATTGTCCTACGATTTAGGACATTATCCAACGAATCGGCTTCATAAAAAATGATATGCTGTTCATTAAGAAGATGAAAACTCAACCGTTCAACTGAAGGATCCTTGTATTGAATCTCAAACCTAAAAATTCTCCAAGCAGCTTTACAAGATGATACAAATCTACAATCATAATACAAACTTACTTAATCCATATTCTTTTCCACACCATCAACACCAGATTGGAAAAAAAGATGTCGTCACCCTATCATAACCTTTATGTACATATTTGAACAAATACTTGATTGAACGAGACTGATTGCACCACTCAACATTAATATGACCACCATATTTCACAAGGAGAAAACGATTATGAGGCACAACATATCTGTTATCCAAACAAACACCATCCTTCAACACAACCCGACCGTTATCTCTATGCCTATAAATGGGTTAACCATCATCATCAAAGACTGTATCAGCAACAAATTTCTTGGGATAATACTTAGTGTAATGTCCATCACGCATGCAAGGGGATGATTTTCGAACAACACCACACGGACCATGCATCATATGGTAACAACGGATATTGCAATGTAAGATAAAAAGGATGAAGTTCACTAATGCGTTGTAGCTTTCCGGACTCTTTTTCAACATTAATGTCTCTATCACCCAATGGGTCGTCAACATCATCAACCACAAGCATGGCTACCTCAGAAACAGAAGGTAGATTATAAGTCCTTCCATTCCTACCTCTTTTACCAAGCAACCTCAATTTCACATTTGGTGGATTTTCTTGATTGATCATTTCTTTAGCCAAACAAAATGACTTTACAACCACATTATACTCATCCAACATAAATTGTAAGTCACATAATCTCACAGTGAAGATTATTAACATCATTTCTCTCCATGCAAAGATAATAACCACATTAAAATAAAATATAAAAAATCAACTAAAATTTAACACTAAAATCATATAAATATAAACACATACATCACAGAGACAATTCTATTATTGATCTCATTATCTATGTCATAAATTTACAATTGAGCAAATTTGGGAGGTGCACCATGATGCGGTAGCAAACTACCAATTAAGTGGTAATTTTTACCATGAAAATCAAACTTTTATCAAGTTTACCACCTAAAGAAGTAAAACAAAACATAGAATTATATGAACGAATATTTTTCAAGAAGTGAACACTTTTGACATCATTAGAGAATATCAAACGCAATAAAACTTCAGGAGGGGTGATGATCATCAAAGGAAGCTCAATATTCCCATTCATACATCAAAGGGATTATCTCAGACTCTCCAATTTATTCGGTTTGCCAAGACGTTCCTCGTACCAAAACAACGCCCCACAATGCGAACAGGAGAATAAAGCATCACCTATATCCCAATAATCTACAAATAAAAAATTAAAAATCATTAAATTTGTAGTACTATTAACATATTTACAAATGAAAATAAAAAACAAAAACTAAAGAGCGTTATGAGCAAAGAAATGGTTAAAAATAATAATTTTACTTATCGGTTATTATATTAATATTAACAAAGATAAACAATAAAAATAGTTATCAATGTAGTATACCCACCTTCATTAAACTTACATAAACATAAAGTTAATAAAATTCAATCTCAATAATGATAAAAAATACCTCCACATTGATACAATGAAGACGAAATAATAGTGCTCTCTTCTGTAAGAGATATATTCCGTTCATTACGAATAATATCACTTATAATAATAGGACTTTCAACGGATCCACCATCATAAGCTTAAAAAAAATAATATTAGTACATTTTAGTTAAACAAAAAATAATTCAAGGAATACTTCTATTAAGTATATATATAAACCAAATTATTCTTATTAACTATAAAAGTTTTATAAAACAGTTCAAATAAAACTCTAAGCAATACCAAAATATTCTTATAAGGTTTTGGAAAATACTCCTTGATTAGTAAAACTCTTGAATAAGAAAAAAAATGTCATATGCTTTAACCAAAATGTTGAAAACTAATCTATATTTTATTATATCATATTATGAATAAAATAACTTAATGAAGAAATAATTATTCATTTTAAAATATATAAATATTAAATACATACATTCCAAAAAATATAATAAATTTAAAATATCATAGCTTAATATAAAAATATTAAATATAATTACATAAGAATTATAAAGGCCAAAATTTTGATAAATTGCCCAATAGAAATTAAAACACATACCCAAATAAAGAATAGGAATAGCTCAATTGGATTTATTAAATTGGCCCTTCTACATTAAAAAGGCCCAAACAATGGGCCCAAATATATGATATTAGATTAGTAGCAAATTAATTCAATTAACTAGACTATAACTAATTAAATAAATACACTTAGGGGTTAAAACCATAATTTAAAACCTTCTCTCCCTAAACAGTTGTCGGCGTCGTTCCAACGAAACCCTACCGATGAATCCACTCCATTCCGCTGGAAAATCCACACAGCCACCAAATCGCCGCCGTCGATGACACAAAACCAACGCTCTCTGCGCTTACCGACCCCAATCCTAAGATTTAGAGCTAAATGATAAGGCTAATTTCATGCATCGGTTAAGGGGTTAAATTTAACGATTTGCGGGGTCTAACGCACCTTTTTAAGCCAGGTGTGTAGTAGATATTGCCAGGCCAAGGAAGAAAGGAAGACAATTGCCTGGCGAAGGAAATTTGGCGATAAAGTGAGCATTATGAAGGAAATAGGAGGAGGTCGCTAAGCCGAAGGGCAGAACAAATATTTCAAGTGAAGGCTTCTAGAAGATCACCTTTGCACCTATATAAGAGAGAGCATGCAATTCACAAGGGAGTTTTTTTTTACTTTTTTGGGCTCTCTGCTCACTCGCACACACTTCTACACACTTGGTTTTCGGGATTCGAGAGGGGTTCGGGTTTCACTTTCGGTTAGCTGTTGTGTACCACCGTCCTTACGAAGGGCGAACAAACAATTTACCGCTTTCATTTTTCAGTTTTCTACTGGAAATTCCACCGAGTCTTCGCGGATTGAAGCTCGGATTTTGTTAACTGTTGAAACTCGTTTAGCTATCTATGCAATTTCTATTTTCTGTCATGCTGATGTTGATTTCAAGTTTTGATTATGTTTGATTCTGAGTTTGTTGTTATTTACTGGAATGGATGCTTTTCGCACTTGATCTGGTGAATTGGAGTAGAATCGTGGTTGGATTGTCGATTGATTGGAGTGGATCTGTTGTAGCGGATTTAATGGAGTTGTTTTCGGTCGTAGTTGGGTTCGGATTGCTTGGATCCGGAGTGGATTAAGCATCCGACGTATGGATCTGAATGCAGAGTGGGTTGATTGCGCATGAATTTGATGACTCGTTTCTGTGTTTTTGTTTCCTTTCGTCTAGTATATGTAGATCTGTTCGGTTTCTTATTAATCGCCAGTTTCCGACGTCCGAATTATTATATTCTGTTTGAATCTAGTTACTTACTCTGTTTTCTCCATGTTCGCGTTTGAATCAGATAACGAGCTGCAGATTGTGGTTTGTTAAATGCAGAAGGTAGTTAGTTGCAGCTTTTCATTCGTACTTTACCGTTTCTGGAAATGGTCCCCACTGCATGTTTACTTTCTGTCTAGCTAATTTAGGTAGCCGTTTACTAGGTCAAGGAAGTTTGTTTGAGATATTAAAGTTAAGATGATGTTTCTAGTTTACATGATGTTTTCAATTTCCTAGGTCTAGTGTCAGTTTTCATTCCCCAGCCTAGTTATAATTTCTCAATCCAAAATTGCGTGGCAGCAGCCAACCTCTTTTCCAGAGTCCCTTAAATTCCTTCTTACGCATCCATCTTCGTGGGATCGATCCCTGCTTCCCTGTACTAATTCATAGTATAGCGGGTTGAGGGTTTTGAACGAGGAGTTAGTGTGTCCGACGACCGAGACTTCGAAGACCCTCTGAGTTCCTAGGCCTTGTGATCTAGCAGATTCTCTGGGTTTGCGAAGCTTGACCTAGCACAAAAGCACACCTAATCATTCCGACCAGCAAAGTTTCAAATGGCGCCGTTGCCGGGGATGAATGGCGTAGTTTGTGATTGTGTTTAGAGATTTTGGCGTACATAGTTTTGATTTTTCTTTTCTTTTTATTTTCAGTTTATGAGCAGAGGAACGATCGGTTTACTTGGCAGGACAGAGAGTAAGCATCTACGGTCACCACCAGATCGGGATTATCTACGGGAAATCCATTTCTGTTTGGTTCAGAAAGTGACGAGGATTGGAGTTCGTCAGGAAGAGAGGATCCCAAGTCATCTTCAGAAACAGATACAGAGGAGGTAGAGATCAGAGACATGGCATAGGTAATCGATCCAGATCCTGAGATCGGTTCACTCACTGCCCATCTAGATGGTGGCCAACCTAGGCTATAGTTATGAATCCGCGTCAGAGGGCCATCAATATTAAGACAAATGTCCTAGGCATTCTACCGACGTTCTCCGGGCGTAGGAACGAGTGTCCATACGAGTTTCTAAATGAGTTTAGCAAGTTGTGCAGTATTCAGAAAAGGCCCACCGACACCACGGAGGAAGATTATCGCCTACGCGTAATTCCATTTTCTCTCAAGGGAGAGGCTAACACATGGCTGCTGAGGCTGCCTCATGATTCCATCCGTACATGGAGATATTTCAAGTTAGAGTTTATAGATTACTTTTTCCCTTCAAACAAGACAAACGCTCTTAAGAAGGAAATTGTGGAATGTAAGCAGGAATATGACGAATCTCTGAGTCAATATTGGTCGCAATTCAAAGGATTGTTAGATGCTTATCTGAATCGTAGAATAATCGAGGCGAAGATTTACTACCTGTTTTATGAGGGAGCGAACCCTGAATCAAAGGATCTGATGAATTCCTCGAGCGGGGAAATTTTATGAAGAAAAAAGGAAATAAAGCGAGAGAGATCTTGGGAAAGTTGATAGAGGCAAAAAGGCGTACGACAGCCCGAGGAATATTATGAGGAGAGGGTCAGCAAATGCGCTGAGGGAGCAAGATGACGAAAGAGTCGAGGCGAGAATAGATAGGCTCAAAGACTAATCCACCAGCCCCACAGAAGAAAGAGAAGCCTCCAGGTCCAGGAGAAGTTCCACCCCATCAATACTATGGCCCTCAAGAAGGAGATTACCAGGCCCAAGTTAATTCGATGGGGAGTTGGAATCCAGATGGAAGTTGGAATCAAGGGAGACAGAGGGATGCACCATGGAGAAACCATCCTAATTTTAGATGGTCTGACAATGACCTGACCCAACCACCTCCACAACAGAACACCCAATTTACACAACAACCAGAGAGGCACACTAACTGGTCTGGGAGAAATCAGGAGGGGCAGAACAACTGGAAGAACCAGAATCAGGGTGATCATTCTAATTGGGGGAACAGGAATAAAAATAACCAGGGGAGCTCTTATGTACCGCCACACCAAAGGCATTACCCAGAAAATTATCAGAACTCCCAACCTACTTACCAGGGGAATCAAGGGCCAGGAAATCAGTATAACAACATTTCAGGGGGCAGGGAAACTTTCACCAGAACCAAGGGAGTGGACCGAACCAGGGTTCAGGACCAAATCCCGGCCAACCCAATTCCAAGCCACAAAGGAATCTTGACGATATGGTGCATGATTTAATTAGTTCTCAACAACATATACAGAACAACATGCAATCCAACAATAACGTGGTGCATAAGCTTCAGGAGGCTCAGTTGGAGCAGAAGGCAGCAATGGATATGTTGGCAAAGCAATTGTCCCAGATCGCCACCTCCTTAAGCGAGATGCGAGGGAATGAAGGAAAGATTCCTGCCTCAGTAAGGCCACCAGATAGAGCTAACATCAGTCAAATCACTTTAAGATCTGGACGGGTTATGAAGGTCCGGTGATGAAGATGAATGAAGAAACACCTTCCGAGGAAGGCAAGGAAGGGTAGAACTCAGTCCCTGAACCTGGAAATTCGACGATAAGGAGTACCTTAAGAGGAGATGACCTTCTGGAAGGTGATGTGGGGAAACCGCTACCTAGTGTGGCTGAACCATTTTTCCTAGACCCAGAGCCAGAAACGGAGAATGAAGGAGTGAGGAAGGAAACGGAAGAGCTTTCAGTTGGAGGGTCAACAGGTGCAGGGAAACAATTGAAACCATTCCCGCACCGAGGAGAGGCTAAGAAGAAGAAGGATGAACCGGTGTATTTTATGGATATCTTTGGAATGTTGGAGATAAACCTACCATTCTTACAGACTTTGAAATTGCCGGTCTTCAGCAAATTCATAAAGGAGGTTATCGCTGGGAAGACAAGACCCAGTGGGGAGATACTGATTGGAGAGAACGTGTCAGCAATGATTCAGAAACGAAGGATGACTTCGAAATGCACTGACCCAGGTATGTTCACCTTACCCATTTCCATTGGTGATGTCAGAATTGAGCATGCTATGTGTGATTTAGGGGCATCGATAAATGTTTATCGCTTTCCATATACAAAAAGGTGGTAGGGGTAGGAATGGTGGATACAAAAGTGGTGATCCAATTGGCGGATAGGTCGTGTATTTGTCTTGATGGAGTTTTGGAAAATGTTATACTCAAGGTCCATGATTTTCTGTATCCGGCTGATTTCCATGTTATAAAAATGAGTGATAATGAATCTGCTGAGTCTAGCGGGGTACTTTTAGGACGACCTTTTCTGCGTACCGCTAAGACCATTATTGATGTCTTCTATGGAACAATATGCCTGGACTATAATGGGGAGAAATATACCTTTAGCATAGATGAAGCAATGAAGAAACCATTAGATGTAGAGAATTTGCATGCTATCGATGTTATTAACCCCCTGGTCCAGGAATATCTTGAGACCGAGTTGATGCAGGAACATATTGATAATTCAGAGTTAAGTCACTCCATTGACAGAGAAGTAGCTGGTTGGTATAAGCCTATGCACACAAAAGAATTATCAGATGAAGAGCTAGCCGAAGCAATTTCGGAGTTTTGTAAAAATCCAGAGTCAGCTAGGTCAAGGGGATCAATCCATGTGGCTAGCGTGGAAAATTCTTCTGGATCTGCTAAGGGAATGATAACAGATGCGACAGAAAAAAATCCCTTGCCCCAGGAAACAAGTACCCCCAAGAAGGAACTGAAAACGCTCCTACCAGGCCTCAAGTATGCTTATCTGGAAGAAAATGAGACTTTCCCAGTAATAGTCAACATCAATTTGACCGAGGAACAGGAAAGGGCACTGCTGGGGGTAGTTAGAAGGAACAAGAAGGCAATAGGATGGACTCTCTCAGACCTAGTAGGAATCAGTCCGGATCTTTGCATGCACCACATCAGGTTGGAAGAAGATGCGAAGGCCTACAGGGACCCACAACGTAAGCTAAATCCAAACATGAGGGAGGAAGTTCTGAAGGACGTTTTGAAGCTGCTTGCCTTAGGCATCATCTATTCCATACCAGATAGTGAATGGGTCTGTCCGGTTCATATGGTACCTAAAAAGTCAGGAATTCAGGTAGTTAAGAATGACAAGAATGAAATGGTGCCCACTCGACTTGTTACTGGGTGGAGGATGTGCATCGATTACAGGAAGGAAACTGAATGAAGCAACCAGGAAGGATCATTTCCCCGTACCCTTCATTGATCAGATGCTAGAGAGGCTGGCTGGAAAGCAATATTTTTGCTTCCTTGACGGATATAGTGGGTACTTCCAGATCTATGTAGATCCCGAAGACCCAGAGAAGACTACGTTTATGTGCCCCTTTGGCACGTATGCTTATAGAAGAATGCCATTTGGGCTGTGCAATGCGCCAGACACTTTTCAACGCTGCATGATGAGTATCTTCTCGGATCTACTGGAGGATTGTATCGAGATTTTCATGGATGACTTCACCGTACATGGGAACTCTTTCGATTCTTGTTTAGCTAGCCTGGACGTAGTATTGAGGAGATGCTAGGAAAAGAATTTGGTCTTTAACTTCAAAAAATGTCACTTCATGGTACCCGAGGGAATCGTCTTGGGGCATGTAGTCTCGGAGAAGGGAATACAGGTGGACCAAGCAAAGGTCGATGTGATTTCAAAATTGCCTTACCCTACGAATCAGAAAGAAGTCAGGGGATTCCTAGGGCATGCAGGGTTTTATAGAAGATTCATAAAGGACTTCGCGAAGATTGCTCAACCGCTCACCCATCTGCTGCACAATGAAGTTGATTTCGTCTTAAACGAAGAGTGTGAGAAGGCTTTTAAATTATGAAAAGATAAACTAGTGTCTGCCCCTATCATCAGGGCACTCGACTGGAGTCTGCCATTTGAAATAATATGTGATGCAAGCGACTTTGCAGTAGGGGCGGTACTAGGTCAAAGGATTGATGGAAAGCATTACGTGATCTTCTATGCGTCGAAGACACTCAACCAAGCCTAGAAAAACTATGACACCACGGAAAAGGAAATGTTAGCAGTCGTGTATTCATTCGAGAAGTTTCAACCGTACTTACTGGGGTCGAGGGTGATAGTTTTTACCGACCACGCGGCTATCAAGTACTTGCTGGTGAAGAAAGAATCAAAGCCAAGGTTAATCTGTTGGGTGTTACTCTTGCAAGGATTTGATTGAGAAGTGAGAGACAAAAAGGGGACAGAGAATAAAGTGGCCGACCATCTGAGTCAGATTTTCCAGGGAGAATCGGAGGAAGCTATACTTGACGCATTTCCGAAGGAACATCTATACTACATAAGAAAATCTCCTAGACCTATCAGTTGGGAGGAAATAATGGCAATAACATGTCCAGGAGATGCTGAAAAAGGGAAGTGTCAGTTGAACGCGGAACCATGGTTCGCAGACCTGGCAAATTACTTGGTCACAAGAGTGGTGCCTAGCTCACAAAAAGTTTCCTGGGCCCAGAAGATGAAGATTAAAAGTGAGGCTAAGTATTATTTCTGGGACGATCCTTATTCGTGGAGGATGGGAGCTAACCAGGTAATCAGGAGATGTATCCCCGAATGGGAGCAGAGGGATGTGCTTAATCATTGCCATGCGTTGGCGTGTGGAGGTCATTTTGGACCGAGGAAGATTGCGAGGAAACTCTTGGACAGTGGATTTTATTGGCCTACATCACACATGGACTCTTTTGAATTATGTCAAAACTGTGAGAGATGCCAGCAAACTGGAGGAATTTCAAGGAGAGATGAGATGCCGCAAGTCCCAGTAATCGTCTGCAAAATCTTCGACGTCTGGGGGATGGATTTCATGGGTTCATTCCCATCTTCGTACGGGAATACGTACATCCTTGTGGCCGTAGATTATGTTTCCGAGTGGATAGAAGCCAAGGCTACAACGTCTTGTGAAGCCAAAGAGGTGGCTAAGTTTCTTAGAGCTAACATATTTAACAGGTACGGTGTGCCTCGAGCTATTATATCTGACCAAGGGACGTATTTTCGTAACCGAACCATAGAAGCTCTGATGAGGAAATACGGAGTCCACCACAGGCTTTCTACTCCGTATCATCCTCAGTTTAACGGGCAGACAAAGATCTCGAACAGGGAGATCAAGGCAATTTTGGAGAAGACGGTGAACCCCGTCAAGGAAGGATTGGAGCAAGTGGCTCGGTGATGCATTATGGGCTTACAGGACTGCATATAAAACTCCTATTGGGATGTTGCCCTACAAGTTGGTGTTTGACAAGATGTGCCATTTGCCCGTGGGAGTGGAGCACAGAGCATATTGGGTGGTGAAGGAGATTAATATGAGACCCCAGGCTTGTGAGGAAGAGAGGAAATTGCAACTTCAAGAGCTGGAAGAGTTAAGGCTGGAGTCGTACGAATCCGCAATGTGGTATAAAGAGAAGACAAGGCTCTGGCATGATAAAAATCTCCGGGTAAAGGAACTACAAGTGGGTCAGAAGGTTCTCCTTTTCCAATCCAGACTCAAGCTGATGCTTGGCAAGCTGAAGTCCAAGTGGATTGGGTCATACATGATTGTTGGCCTTCGAGCAAATGGAGCTGTGGAAATCCAGGGAAGTGCCTCGAACTCTATCCTTTTCCTTGTTAATTGAGAGTGCGCGTAGTGGATGAAGTGCCACTACGCGCACTCTCAATTATCGTCTAATCGGTCTAGTGAGTAAGTGCTCTCGACGAATTCCTGGGTCATGTAAATGGGAATGCATTTTTAATCTATACACTGAACCAAGGGATCTCAAGAGTACTCAATTGAAAGGGTAAATAGTTTAATTTCTTTTCAAAAAGTAAAAAATACCAAACAAAGAAAAAATCTAATCTTCCAAAAATATTTTCGGTACACCAGACTTATTAGGGAAATTGTTTGGTCACATTTTGAATCCTTGACATGGGAGTCTGGCGTTTCATTTTTGTTTTTTCTAAGTGTGGTATTACGGAGAATAGCATTTACATGGGGGTGGAGCGATTTTCGGACCAGAATTTGGGAGGAAAGTTGTAAAATTTTCAAAATTCAAAATTTTACTTTATGGGGGGTGTACGGTTGCTTACATCACGCCTGCAACCACCCTTCAACCGTTCCCCATTTCTTATCTAAAATTACCCATTTTTCCTCATTTTCCTTTTATTTTATACACTCTAAAAAACCTAACTCTCTCTCTACTCTATATTCTTCTCCAAATCTTTTCTCTCGCAATACACACAATCCTTCTAACCCTAATCACCAGAATTCTTCCAAATTCTTGTGTTTTTGCAGAATCAGAACATGACGAAGGCACCCGCTCACAATGAGAAGGCAGGGAACCCCACCACCTCCGCAGATTCCGACGCGGTGACGTTTATGGCGGATTTAACGAGGAAGTTTGGTAGTGCGGAGGAAGCGATGAAGGCTTTCGCCCTCTTTTCGGCGATGATGGAACAGGCCAAACCTACCACAGCAACACCGCCGCCGACAATTCCTCATGATTCGATGGCTCAACCCGCGATTTCGCATGCAGAAGCCGAGCCGACCACCAAGGCGCCGGAGAAAGACGCAGCGGTGGGCGATGAACTGGAGGACGAGGGTGATCTGGCCGCGGAGCTTGTGCTCATGGCGGTTGATGAAGAAAGGACAACACCGGTTGTTGAGGGGGAAACCCCTGTTACTGAGAAAGTAGTTATCGAGGGGCGAAACCCTAATTTCGTTGGTGATTTGGAGGGGGAAAACCCTGTTGTTGACAGAACAATTGCTGAGGGGATACACCGGAGAAGTTTGTGGGCGGGGAAGCCCTTGTTTTTGACCAGTTGGTTGCTGAGAGGGAAACCCCTGTTTATATTGAGGGAGGGGGGGGACGCCGAGTTTAGAAGAGTAGGGGGAAGAGGCCCCCGTTCTTGCTGAAATTTCGGTGCCCGAGGAAAGTGGGCTGAAGTTGGTAGTGGATCTGGTAGAAAATCCAGGGGATAAAGATTCGCCGGTGGATCAGAGAAAGGCCAGGCATAGGGCCAGAAGGAGTTTGAGGGACGAGATAGATGATCTCGCCCAACCTATAGCAGAGGAATCCCTTGCCCCAGAGACAGGGGGCGGACAAGAGGAGGAGGCCCGTGGGTCTAGCAGGGAGGAAGGTGAGGCAGAAGAATGCCACTTGGCTGCGGAACGCTAAAGGAAAGGAAAGCATGTGGCTACCTCCCAGACAAGAAGGCCAAGAAGACCGCAACGGTCAAATCTGTTGAAGATCCACTTCCCGCCCCAACAAAAGTTCCTTTCGCTAAGAAACAGGTTGGCCCTAGTCCGCCTAGTGAGTCTGAGGATGAAGCGATGGATGGGCAAGAGGAAGAGCTAAATTTCGAATCAGCGGAAGTCTGGGTGACAAAATGGCTGTTAGAAGCGATGGGGAAGTTTGAGGATCCGAAGAGGGCAGCAACCTACAAGGAGCGGAGCTGTTTTGATAAGTTGGCGAAGTCTGGGAAGCAATACGATCCGGAAGAGTTGCGGGACATTGACTCAAACGAGGAGTTCCGCCAATATATTGGTGCTATTGTGTTTGATTGGCTTTTGAAACATAGCACTGCGGAAGTGCCGACAGCGTTAGCACGAGAGTTCTTCTCGACAATCCGGCTGAAACCCACCACCGACCTTGACGCAGACTCGATCACCTTCCGGCTGTTTACTGAGGAGCACGAGATGAGTATCAGAGAGTGGTCCCTATAGATGGGGTTGTTCACTCGCGCCGAGGATGATGAGGGCATTTGGAACGAGCGCATGTTAGGAGCTCCGAAGTACACCCCGGGGTTTAAGACATAGTCCCCATGGGAATTCGTTACCCACCCCAAGGCGGGAACGTTTAAAACAAGCTATTCCAAGGGCTTCCATATTGACAACCGCATCCTCCGTTTTGCCCAGACGTTTATAAGTTACAATCTGATGGGAACCTCCAACTCCGCCTTGACCACGGCTGACCTATATTTCACTTGGTGCACGGCAAATGAAGTAAAGGTACACCAGGGCTACTGGTTGGCTCAGGCTTGACATCAGATGGCCACCAACCCTTCTCACCACATGTACACTTGTCATCTTCTCGGTGCTTACCTCCAGTGCAACACAATCATGAAGATAGCCAAGTCTGCACACGAGGTAGTCATGTGCGAGCCCCCTGAATTATTCAGCGTCGATTATTTTTTCAACAAGGGCATCCTTTACATGCACGGGAAGGATGTCTGTTTCTATGAGGTGGGAAGGATGGAACCCCAGGTGAAGACGGAGCAGGATGGTGTTGACACAGTGACTAGCGTGGATTGTGAAGAGATGAAAAATGAGATAGGTGAGATGCGGAAGGAGCTCGGCGGAGTTCGAGAGGAGATGCAGGCCCTCAAGGGGAGTTTAATCGACCTGGTGGTGAGGTCAATCGTGCAGTGCGATCGCATGGCGGAAGCTGTTAAGGTGATAATGATGATGACCGATTGGTTGCATAAGAAGTTTCCCCAGCCCTAAAAGAAGCTGCCCTTTGGACCCAGCAGTGTCTCCCAGTAGCCAGGGCCAGGAAGCTCTTCTCTTCAGCAACCTCCACCAGCGTCTAAGCCCCTATTAGCCCCATCTGCATCTAAACCCTTGTCTGTGAAGGAGATTGTGTCGAAGCAAAGTGAGAAGGAAGGAGAGGAGTCGGCGTCGCAGGCTAGGAAGAAAGTGAAGGTGACCCGCCCCTACGTTCCAGCCCAGTTTGGCTCCCGCGGGGGCCAGACCCCGAATTGAGACCCCCCATTACCAAGTAACTTTTACTTTTCAGTTTTTATTTTCGTCATCTTTCCGTTTTATTTTTCTATATGTTTGTCGTTCTGAGTTTGTGCTTTTGTGTTTGTTGTTCCAGCATGCTTCGTTTTGTGTATATGTGTATATGTTTTCTCCCACTTAGCCCAATCTTTGGTCAAAGTGTGAGAAGTTTGTATTTTTCTGGCATGTTTTTGGTTTTTGTTTTGTTCTAATTTCTCCCACTTAGCCCGATGCTCAGTCAAAGTGTGAGAAGGATGTCTTTTGTGTTTCTGTTTCGTTTGCATTAACTGCCTTTTCCCCCCTTCACTAGTATAGCTTGGGGACAAACTTGAGTGAAGTGGGAGGGGGAGAGAGTTAGTGCAGTCCGTGTTTATATGAATAGGAGTCTTTAGGTCTAGGTTTTATGTTTGTCGCATGAGCTAGTGAATACAATAAGGCAAGATTCTCTTAGTAATAGTAATTAAAGATATGATACATGTCAACTTTGATGCCTTTTTCCTTAATAAGTTGTGATCGGTTTGGATGAAGTAAGGATGATAGAGGATGCCTTAGATAACCTAGTTGTGAAGCCCCACTATAAAAGTGAGTTATGAGCCTATACATTTTGAGGTGGGAAGGATGGAACCCCAGGTAGTCATGTGCGAACCCCCAGAGTTATTCAGCGTCGATTATTTTTTCAACAAGGGCTTCCTTTACATGCACGGGAAGGATATCTGTTTCTATGACGTGGGAAGGATGGAACCCCAGGTGAAGACGGAGCAGGATGGTGTTGACACAGTGACTAGCGTGGATTGTGAAGAGATGAAAAAGGAGATAGGTGAGATGCGGAAGGAGCTCGGCGGAGTTCGAGAGGAGATGCAGGCCCTCAAGGGGAGTTTAATCGACCTGGTGGTGAGGTCAATCGTGCAGTGCGATCGCATGGCGGAAGCTGTTAAGGTGATAATGATGATGACCGATTGGTTGCATAAGAAGTTTCCCCAGCCCTAAAAGAAGCTGCCCTTTGGACCCAGCAGTGTCTCCCAGTAGCCAGGGCCAGGAAGCTCTTCTCTTCAGCAACCTCCACCAGCGTCTAAGCCCCTATTAGCCCCATCTGCATCTAAACCCTTGTCTGTGAAGGAGATTGTGTCGAAGCAAAGTGAGAAGGAAGGAGAGGAGTCGGCGTCGCAGGCTAGGAAGAAAGTGAAGGTGACCCGCCCCTACGTTCCACCCCAGTTTGGCTCCCGCGGGGGCCAGACCCCGAATTGAGACCCCCCATTACCAAGTAACTTTTACTTTTCAGTTTTTATTTTCGTCATCTTTCCGTTTTATTTTTCTATATGTTTGTCGTTCTAAGTTTGTGCTTTTGTGTTTGTTGTTCTAGAATGCTTCGTTTTGTGTATATGTGTATGTGTTTTCTCCCACTTAGCCCAATCTTTGGTCAAAGTGTGAGAAGTTTGTATTTTTCTGGCATGTTTTTGGTTTTTGTTTTGTTCTAATTTCTCCCACTTAGCCCGATGCTCAGTCAAAGTGTGAGAAGGATGTCTTTTGTGTTTCTGTTTCGTTTGCATTAACTGCCTTTTCCCCCCTTCACTAGTATAGCTTGGGGACAAACTTGAGTGAAGTGGGAGGGGGAGAGAGTTAGTGCAGTCCGTGTTTATATGAATAGGAGTCTTTAGGTCTAGGTTTTATGTTTGTCGCATGAGCTAGTGAATACAATAAGGCAAGATTCTCTTAGTAATAGTAATTAAAGATATGATACATGTCAACTTTGATGCCTTTTTCCTTAATAAGTTGTGATCGGTTTGGATGAAGTAAGGATGATAGAGGATGCCTTAGATAACCTAGTTGTGAAGCCCCACTATAAAAGTGAGTTATGAGCCTATACATTTTGAGGTGGGAAGGATGGAACCCCAGGTAGTCATGTGCGAACCCCCAGAGTTATTCAGCGTCGATTATTTTTTCAACAAGGGCTTCCTTTACATGCACGGGAAGGATATCTGTTTCTATGACGTGGGAAGGATGGAACCCCAGGTGAAGACGGAGCAGGATGGTGTTGACACAGTGACTAGCGTGGATTGTGAAGAGATGAAAAAGGAGATAGGTGAGATGCGGAAGGAGCTCGGCGGAGTTCGAGAGGAGATGCAGGCCCTCAAGGGGAGTTTAATCGACCTGGTGGTGAGGTCAATCGTGCAGTGCGATCGCATGGCGGAAGCTGTTAAGGTGATAATGATGATGACCGATTGGTTGCATAAGAAGTTTCCCCAGCCCTAAAAGAAGCTGCCCTTTGGACCCAGCAGTGTCTCCCAGTAGCCAGGGCCAGGAAGCTCTTCTCTTCAGCAACCTCCACCAGCGTCTAAGCCCCTATTAGCCCCATCTGCATCTAAACCCTTGTCTGTGAAGGAGATTGTGTCGAAGCAAAGTGAGAAGGAAGGAGAGGAGTCGGCGTCGCAGGCTAGGAAGAAAGTGAAGGTGACCCGCCCCTACGTTCCACCCCAGTTTGGCTCCCGCGGGGGCCAGACCCCGAATTGAGACCCCCCATTACCAAGTAACTTTTACTTTTCAGTTTTTATTTTCGTCATCTTTCCGTTTTATTTTTCTATATGTTTGTCGTTCTAAGTTTGTGCTTTTGTGTTTGTTGTTCTAGAATGCTTCGTTTTGTGTATATGTGTATGTGTTTTCTCCCACTTAGCCCAATCTTTGGTCAAAGTGTGAGAAGTTTGTATTTTTCTGGCATGTTTTTGGTTTTTGTTTTGTTCTAATTTCTCCCACTTAGCCCGATGCTCAGTCAAAGTGTGAGAAGGATGTCTTTTGTGTTTCTGTTTCGTTTGCATTAACTGCCTTTTCCCCCCTTCACTAGTATAGCTTGGGGACAAACTTGAGTGAAGTGGGAGGGGGAGAGAGTTAGTGCAGTCCGTGTTTATATGAATAGGAGTCTTTAGGTCTAGGTTTTATGTTTGTCGCATGAGCTAGTGAATACAATAAGGCAAGATTCTCTTAGTAATAGTAATTAAAGATATGATACATGTCAACTTTGATGCCTTTTTCCTTAATAAGTTGTGATCGGTTTGGATGAAGTAAGGATGATAGAGGATGCCTTAGATAACCTAGTTGTGAAGCCCCACTATAAAAGTGAGTTATGAGCCTATACATTTTGAGGTGGGAAGGATGGAACCCCAGGTAGTCATGTGCGAACCCCCAGAGTTATTCAGCGTCGATTATTTTTTCAACAAGGGCTTCCTTTACATGCACGGGAAGGATATCTGTTTCTATGACGTGGGAAGGATGGAACCCCAGGTGAAGACGGAGCAGGATGGTGTTGACACAGTGACTAGCGTGGATTGTGAAGAGATGAAAAAGGAGATAGGTGAGATGCGGAAGGAGCTCGGCGGAGTTCGAGAGGAGATGCAGGCCCTCAAGGGGAGTTTAATCGACCTGGTGGTGAGGTCAATCGTGCAGTGCGATCGCATGGCGGAAGCTGTTAAGGTGATAATGATGATGACCGATTGGTTGCATAAGAAGTTTCCCCAGCCCTAAAAGAAGCTGCCCTTTGGACCCAGCAGTGTCTCCCAGTAGCCAGGGCCAGGAAGCTCTTCTCTTCAGCAACCTCCACCAGCGTCTAAGCCCCTATTAGCCCCATCTGCATCTAAACCCTTGTCTGTGAAGGAGATTGTGTCGAAGCAAAGTGAGAAGGAAGGAGAGGAGTCGGCGTCGCAGGCTAGGAAGAAAGTGAAGGTGACCCGCCCCTACGTTCCAGCCCAGTTTGGCTCCCGCGGGGGCCAGACCCCGAATTGAGACCCCCCATTACCAAGTAACTTTTACTTTTCAGTTTTTATTTTCGTCATCTTTCCGTTTTATTTTTCTATATGTTTGTCGTTCTAAGTTTGTGCTTTTGTGTTTGTTGTTCTAGAATGCTTCGTTTTGTGTATATGTGTATGTGTTTTCTCCCACTTAGCCCAATCTTTGGTCAAAGTGTGAGAAGTTTGTATTTTTCTGGCATGTTTTTGGTTTTTGTTTTGTTCTAATTTCTCCCACTTAGCCCGATGCTCAGTCAAAGTGTGAGAAGGATGTCTTTTGTGTTTCTGTTTCGTTTGCATTAACTGCCTTTTCCCCCCTTCACTAGTATAGCTTGGGGACAAACTTGAGTGAAGTGGGAGGGGGAGAGAGTTAGTGCAGTCCGTGTTTATATGAATAGGAGTCTTTAGGTCTAGGTTTTATGTTTGTCGCATGAGCTAGTGAATACAATAAGGCAAGATTCTCTTAGTAATAGTAATTAAAGATATGATACATGTCAACTTTGATGCCTTTTTCCTTAATAAGTTGTGATCGGTTTGGATGAAGTAAGGATGATAGAGGATGCCTTAGATAACCTAGTTGTGAAGCCCCACTATAAAAGTGAGTTATGAGCCTATACATTTTGAGGTGGGAAGGATGGAACCCCAGGTAGTCATGTGCGAACCCCCAGAGTTATTCAGCGTCGATTATTTTTTCAACAAGGGCTTCCTTTACATGCACGGGAAGGATATCTGTTTCTATGACGTGGGAAGGATGGAACCCCAGGTGAAGACGGAGCAGGATGGTGTTGACACAGTGACTAGCGTGGATTGTGAAGAGATGAAAAAGGAGATAGGTGAGATGCGGAAGGAGCTCGGCGGAGTTCGAGAGGAGATGCAGGCCCTCAAGGGGAGTTTAATCGACCTGGTGGTGAGGTCAATCGTGCAGTGCGATCGCATGGCGGAAGCTGTTAAGGTGATAATGATGATGACCGATTGGTTGCATAAGAAGTTTCCCCAGCCCTAAAAGAAGCTGCCCTTTGGACCCAGCAGTGTCTCCCAGTAGCCAGGGCCAGGAAGCTCTTCTCTTCAGCAACCTCCACCAGCGTCTAAGCCCCTATTAGCCCCATCTGCATCTAAACCCTTGTCTGTGAAGGAGATTGTGTCGAAGCAAAGTGAGAAGGAAGGAGAGGAGTCGGCGTCGCAGGCTAGGAAGAAAGTGAAGGTGACCCGCCCATACGTTCCACCCCAGTTTGGCTCCCGCGGGGGCCAGACCCCGAATTGAGACCCCCCATTACCAAGTAACTTTTACTTTTCAGTTTTTATTTTCGTCATCTTTCCGTTTTATTTTTCTATATGTTTGTCGTTCTAAGTTTGTGCTTTTGTGTTTGTTGTTCTAGAATGCTTCGTTTTGTGTATATGTGTATGTGTTTTCTCCCACTTAGCCCAATCTTTGGTCAAAGTGTGAGAAGTTTGTATTTTTCTGGCATGTTTTTGGTTTTTGTTTTGTTCTAATTTCTCCCACTTAGCCCGATGCTCAGTCAAAGTGTGAGAAGGATGTCTTTTGTGTTTCTGTTTCGTTTGCATTAACTGCCTTTTCCCCCCTTCACTAGTATAGCTTGGGGACAAACTTGAGTGAAGTGGGAGGGGGAGAGAGTTAGTGCAGTCCGTGTTTATATGAATAGGAGTCTTTAGGTCTAGGTTTTATGTTTGTCGCATGAGCTAGTGAATACAATAAGGCAAGATTCTCTTAGTAATAGTAATTAAAGATATGATACATGTCAACTTTGATGCCTTTTTCCTTAATAAGTTGTGATCGGTTTGGATGAAGTAAGGATGATAGAGGATGCCTTAGATAACCTAGTTGTGAAGCCCCACTATAAAAGTGAGTTATGAGCCTATACATTTTGAGGTGGGAAGGATGGAACCCCAGGTAGTCATGTGCGAACCCCCAGAGTTATTCAGCGTCGATTATTTTTTCAACAAGGGCTTCCTTTACATGCACGGGAAGGATATCTGTTTCTATGACGTGGGAAGGATGGAACCCCAGGTGAAGACGGAGCAGGATGGTGTTGACACAGTGACTAGCGTGGATTGTGAAGAGATGAAAAAGGAGATAGGTGAGATGCGGAAGGAGCTCGGCGGAGTTCGAGAGGAGATGCAGGCCCTCAAGGGGAGTTTAATCGACCTGGTGGTGAGGTCAATCGTGCAGTGCGATCGCATGGCGGAAGCTGTTAAGGTGATAATGATGATGACCGATTGGTTGCATAAGAAGTTTCCCCAGCCCTAAAAGAAGCTGCCCTTTGGACCCAACAGTGTCTCCCAGTAGCCAGGGCCAGGAAGCTCTTCTCTTCAGCAACCTCCACCAGCGTCTAAGCCCCTATTAGCCCCATCTGCATCTAAACCCTTGTCTGTGAAGGAGATTGTGTCGAAGCAAAGTGAGAAGGAAGGAGAGGAGTCGGCGTCGCAGGCTAGGAAGAAAGTGAAGGTGACCCGCCCCTACGTTCCACCCCAGTTTGGCTCCCGCGGGGGCCAGACCCCGAATTGAGACCCCCCATTACCAAGTAACTTTTACTTTTCAGTTTTTATTTTCGTCATCTTTCCGTTTTATTTTTCTATATGTTTGTCGTTCTAAGTTTGTGCTTTTGTGTTTGTTGTTCTAGAATGCTTCGTTTTGTGTATATGTGTATGTGTTTTCTCCCACTTAGCCCAATCTTTGGTCAAAGTGTGAGAAGTTTGTATTTTTCTGGCATGTTTTTGGTTTTTGTTTTGTTCTAATTTCTCCCACTTAGCCCGATGCTCAGTCAAAGTGTGAGAAGGATGTCTTTTGTGTTTCTGTTTCGTTTGCATTAACTGCCTTTTCCCCCCTTCACTAGTATAGCTTGGGGACAAACTTGAGTGAAGTGGGAGGGGGAGAGAGTTAGTGCAGTCCGTGTTTATATGAATAGGAGTCTTTAGGTCTAGGTTTTATGTTTGTCGCATGAGCTAGTGAATACAATAAGGCAAGATTCTCTTAGTAATAGTAATTAAAGATATGATACATGTCAACTTTGATGCCTTTTTCCTTAATAAGTTGTGATCGGTTTGGATGAAGTAAGGATGATAGAGGATGCCTTAGATAACCTAGTTGTGAAGCCCCACTATAAAAGTGAGTTATGAGCCTATACATTTTGAGGTGGGAAGGATGGAACCCCAGGTAGTCATGTGCGAACCCCCAGAGTTATTCAGCGTCGATTATTTTTTCAACAAGGGCTTCCTTTACATGCACGGGAAGGATATCTGTTTCTATGACGTGGGAAGGATGGAACCCCAGGTGAAGACGGAGCAGGATGGTGTTGACACAGTGACTAGCGTGGATTGTGAAGAGATGAAAAAGGAGATAGGTGAGATGCGGAAGGAGCTCGGCAAAGTCCGAGAGGAGATGCAGGCCCTTAAGGGGAGTTTAATCGACCTGGTGGGGAGGTCAATCGTGTAGTTCGATCGCATGGCGGAAGCTGTTAAGGTGATAATGATGATGACCGATTGGCTGCAGAAGAAGTTTCCCCAGCCCTAAAAGAAGCTGCCCTCTGGACCCAGCAGTGTGTTCCAGCAGCCAGGGCCGGGAAGCTCTTCTCTTCAGCAACCTCCACCAGCGTCTAAGCCCCTGTTAGCCCCATCTGCATCTAAACCCTTGTTTGTAAATGAGATTGTGTCGAAGCAAAGTGAGAAGGAAGGAGAGGAGTCGGCGTCGCCGGCTAGGAAGAAATTGAAGGTGACCCGCCCCTACGTTCCACCCCAGTTTGGCTCCCGCGGGGGCCAGACCTCGAATTGAGACCCACCCATTACCAAGTAACTTTTACTTTTCAGTTTTTATTTTCGTCATCTTTCCGTTTTATTTTTCTATATGTTTGTCGTTCTGAGTTTGTGCTTTTGTGTTTGTTGTTCCAGCATGCTTCGTTTTGTGTATATGTGTATGTGTTTTCTCCCATTTAGCCCAATCTTTGGTCTAAGTGTGAGAAGTTTGTGTTTTTCTGGCATGTTTTTGGTTTTTGTTTTGTTCTAATTTCTCCCACTTTGCCCGATGCTCAGTCAAAGTGTGAGAAGGCTGTCTTTTGTGTTTTTGTTTCGTTTGCATTAACTGCCTTTTCCCCCCTTCACTAGTATAGCTTGGGGACAGACTTGAGTGAAGTGGGAGGGGGAGAGAGTTAGTGCAGTCTATGTTTAATATGAATAGGAGTCTTTAGGTCTAGGTTTTATGTTTGTCGCATGAGCTAGTGAATACAATAAGGCAAGATTCCCTTAGTAAGAGTAATTGAAGATAGGATACATGTCAACTTTGATGCATTTTTTCTTAATAAATTGTGATCGGTTTGGATGAAGTAAGGATGATAGAGGATGCCTTAGATAACCTAGTTGTGAAGCCCCACTATAAAAGTGAGTTATGAGCCTATACACTTTGAGCTAACTTGTATAATAAAAAGGGGGCCACCACTGGATGTTTAGGGAGAAGAGTCTGAAGGAGAAAAAATTGGGAAAAGGGTTCTGGAGGTATAAGTTGAACGAAGTCCAGAAAAGGAGGTATAAGCTGGACGAAGTCCAGGGGATATGAAAAAATATTTATTAAAAAAAGGGGGAAGAGAAGGAAAAGGAATCCAAGGGCAGGAAGCAATAGTAACCTGACCCAGGAATAAAGAAAAGGGGACTTAGGACGGAGAAACTCTCATAACCCGAAGCATCAGTGGTGTGGCAATAACTTAAGAGTGAATCAATCCTAACATCCCTGGTGAGGAATAAGTGATCGAGTGAATCCAACAATTGGGAAGTCAATAGGCTATATTGACGAACTGACAGACCGATTAAGTAGAAGACGGAAATGGGAGGATTTGGAGACTGTAGACGATCAGATAGACCTTAAGCTTGTGGGGACGACTACCTAAAAGTTGAAACTAGTTCATGCCTTTATGTTTTTCTTTATGTGTTCATTTTCTCTTTGTGAGTCTGTTAGTGTGTCTAGGTCTAGGAGTTTGTGTCTTTTTTGTGTCTGTAGGGTCAGTCATAGGATAACCATGCATTGAAATTCGCCTTATTTCTATTTTCTTGTCTTTATACTTGAGGACAAGTATGGTATAAGTGTGAGCAGTTTTATAAGGCTAATTTCATGCATCGGTTAAGGGGTTAAATTTAACAATTTGCGAGGTCTAACGCACCTTTTTAAGCCAAGTGTGTAGGAGATATCGCTAGGCCAAGGAAAAAGGAAGACAATTTCCTGGCGAAGGAAATTTGGCGATAAAGTGAGCAATATGAAGGAAATAGCCAGACGAAGGAGGTCGCTAAGCCGAAGGGCAGAACAAAAATTTCAAGTAAAGGATTGTAGAAGATCACCTCCGCACCTATATAAGAGAGAGCATGCAATTCACATGGGAGTTTTTTTTTACTTTTTAGTGTCTCAGCTCACTCGCACACACTTCTACACACTTGGTTTTCGGGATTCGAGAGGGGTTCGGGTTTCACTTTCGGTTAGCTGTTGTGTACCACCGTCCTTACGAAGGGCGAAGAAACAATTTACCGCTTTCATTTTTAAGTTTTCTGCTGGAAATTCCACCGAGTCTTCGCGGATTGAAGCTCGGCTTTTGTTAACTGTCGAAACTCGTTTAGCTATCTATGCAATTTCTATTTTCTATCATGCTGATGTTGATTTCAAGTTTTGATTATGTTTGATTCTGAGTTTGTAGTTATTTACTGGAATGGATGTTTTTCGCACTTGATCTGTTGAATCGGAGTAGAATCGTGGTTGGATTGTCCATTAATCGGAGTGGATCTGTTGTAGCTTAGTTAATGGAGTTGTTTTCGGTCGTAGTTGGGTTCAGATTGCTTGGATTCGGAGTGGATTAAGCATCTAACGTATGGATCTGAATGCAGAGTAGGTTGATTGTGCATGAATTTGATGACTCGTTTCTGTGTTTTTGTTCCCCTTCGTCTAGTATATATAGATCTGTTCGGTTTCCGATTAATCGCCAGTTTCCGACGTCCGAATTATTATATTCTGTTTGAATCTAGTTACTTACTCTGTTTTCTCCATGTTCGCGTTTGAATCATATAACGAGATGCAGATTGTGATTTGTTGAATGCAGAAGTTAGTTAGTTGCAACATTTCGTTCGTACTTTACCGTTTCTGGAAATGGTCCCCAATGCATGTTTACTTTCTGTCTAGCTAATTTAGGTAGCCATTTACTAGGTCAAGAAAGTTTGTTTGAGATATTAAAGTTAAGATGATGCTCCATGTTTACATGATGTTTTCAATTTCCTAGGTCTAGTGTCAGTTTTCATTCCTCAGCCTAGTTATAATTTCTCAACCCAAAATTGTGTGGCAGTAGCCAACCTCTTTTCCAGAGTCTCTTAAATGTCTTCTTACGCATTCATCTTCGTGGGATCGATCCCTGCTTCCCTGTACTAATTCATAGTATAGCGGGTTGAGGGTTTCGAACGCGGAGTTAGTGTGTCCGACGACAGAGACTTCGAAGATCCTCTGAGTTCCTAGGCCTTGTGATCTAGGGGATTCTCTAGGTTTGCGAAGCTTGACCTAGCACAAAAGCGCACTCTAATCATTCCGACCAGCAAAGTTTCACTAAACGACTACCAAATCAATTCTAAAATCCTACAAATGTGAAACTCGGGCTCGGCGTGCTTCCTTCGAATTGACGACGGCTTACCGACGCAAACCAATTCTATACAACCTAATCGAAGACAAAATAGATTGAAAGCCCTAACCTCAACAAAACCGTGGAGATGCTACTCAATTAGATCGATGTTGGTTTCGATTACAGGTACATTCAAGATATTTCAATTATTATTGACAAAAGGTTGAATATTAAGTATATTCTGACATTTTTCATGTATAATTTTTCATAATCGGAGAAAGAGTAGAAAACTTCAGACGATTCAAAGAAGAGATGCAAAAAATTGCAGTATCAGACTGGAAAAATATCTCTCCAAACCTTAGTATTGCATGCCTGAAAAGATAAGTTTCATTTTATAATCGTATTATGAATTTTCTAAGGAATTACATGATAAATGTAGTTGACGAACTCTATTTTAGGAGATCTATACTTGTGACTATCAATAAAATCTACAAATTTTCATTATTAGCTTTCAAATTTGATGCAAAATTGTTGCATAGGATTTTATAGATTTTGCCCAGAAAAATTGGAATAACAGTGGAAAAAGTTAGGGATTGAAAAATTGGAATTACAGTAGAAAAAGTTTGGGATTTTCTAGATTTTGCCCAGAAAAATTGGAATAACATTGGCAATATAAAGAGACTGCAACTGTGAATGGTTTGTTCGGAACCGTGTGTGCTTTTATGCTAGGTCAGGCTTCTCAAGTCCAGAAAATCCACTAGATCACGAGGTCTAGGAACTCAGAGGATCTCAGAAGTGTCAGTCGTTGACACACAAATTCCTCATTCAAAACCCTCAACCCGTTATACTATGAATTAGTATAGGGAAGTAGGGATCGATCCCATGAAGATGGATGCGTAAGAAAGCATTCAGAAGACTCTGGAAAGGTGAATGGGCTGCTGCCACGCAATTTTGGGTTGAGGTAAACTATTACTAGACTCGGGAAGAAAAATATAACACTAGACCTATGAAACTGAAAACATCATGTAGGCATGGAACATATTCGTAACTTCAATCTCTCAACCAAATTTCCTTGACCTAGTAAACAACTACCTAAATTAGCTAGACAGAAATAAAAATGCAAGTTGTGGGGACCATCTCCATAAAACAGTAAAGTACGGATGAAAAGGTGCAACTAACGAACTATGAATTTAACTAACAACAACATGCTTTTCCTACTGATTCAAACGTGAATATGAAGAAAACAGAGTAGATTTCCAGATTCAAACAGAATGTAAAAGTTCGGACGTCGGAAACTTGCTATTTGCCGGAAATAAAACAGATCCACATATGCTAGACGGAAGGAAATAAAGACACGGAAATGAGGCATCAAACTATGACTACTCTGTTTCAGATGCTTAATCCACTCTGGATCCAAGCAATCCGAACTCACCTACAACCAAAATCAACTCCATAAACTCCAATTCAACAAATATGTTCTGATCAACAACATTCATCAACGATTCTACTCCGATTCGACAAGCAAATGCGAAAAGTATCCAAATTAGTAAATAACTACGAGCTCAGAAATGAAACATCATTCATACTCGAAATAAACATCACCATATCAGAAAACAGAAATTGCATGAATCCACGATAATTTTTCAGAAAAACAGAGCCAGGCTTCGAACAACGAAGCTTGAGGAAATTCACAGCAACAGAATGAAATGGAAGCGGTAAATTGTATCTTTGCCCTACGCAAGGACGGTGTTACCCAACAACAAACAAAAAGTGAAACCCGTAATCCTCTACAACTTCTCGGACATCCCCCCCAAGTGTGTAGAAGTGAGTGAGCTAAGAGAGCTAAAATAAAACCTAAGGAGCCGAAAAAAAACTCTCTTTTTTTCTGCATGCTCTCTCCCTTATATAGGCGCGGAGGATCTTCTAGAAGCCTTCGTAGAAATCTCAATTCTTCCCTTCAGCTTCGCTGGTTCCTCCATCTAGTCATTTTTCCCGTATAGCTCACTTTTATCCCCAATTCCCTTCGCCATGCAATCGTCCTTCTTTCTTCCTGGACCTGGAGAAACTTACTACACACCTGGCTTAAAAACATGTGTTAGACTCCGTAAATGCATGAATTCAACCCATTAATCAATCTATGAAATTAGCCTTATCAAACTGCTCACACTTAAACCATGCTTGTCCTCAAGTATAAAGACAAGAAAAAGAAATAAGGAGAATTTCAATGCATGATTATCCTATGACCGACTCTACAAACAAAACACAAACTCCTAGACCTAGACACACTAACAGACTAACAAAGAGAAAATAAACACTTAAGAAAAAACACAAAGGCATGAACTAGTTTCAACTTTTAGGCAGCTGTCCCCACAAGCTTAAGGTCTATCCGATTTGTCTATAGTCTCCAAATCCTCCCCTTTCCTTCTTCTACCTAATCGGTCTGTCAGTTCGTCAAGATAGCCTACTAACTTCCCAATTGTTGGATTCACTCGATCGCTCATTCCTCACTAGGGATGTTAGGATCAATTCACTCTTAAGTCAATGACACACCACTGATGCTTTGGGTTATGAGAGTTTCTCCTTCCTACAGTTCCCTTTTTCTTTTTAATTCCTGGGTCAGGTTACTATTGCTTCCTACCCTAAGATCTTTTTTCTTTTTATTCCCCCTTTCATATATATATTTTTTATCTCTCTGGACTTCGTCCAGCTTATACCTCATTTTCCTGGACTTCATCCAGCTTATACCTCCAGAAACCCTTTTTTTTTTCCTTCAGACTCTTCTCCCTAAGCAATCAAGTGGTGGCCCCTTTTTTTTACAAGTTAGCTCTAAGTGTATAGGCTTATAACTCACATTTATGGTGGGGCTTCACAACTAGGTCATCTAAGGCATCCTCTATCGTCCTTACTTCATTCAAACCGAATCCAGCTTATTAAGGAAAAATGCATCAAAGTTGACATGCATCCTATCTTCAATTGCTCTCACTAAGGGGATCTTGCCTTATTATATTCACTAGCTCATGCGACACACACAAACCTAGACCTAAAGACTCCTATCGATATTAAACACAAACTGTACTACTCTCTCCCCCTCTCGCTTCACTCAGGCTTGTCCCCAAGCTATCCCAATGAAGAGGGGAAACAAGGAAGTAATAATAGATCACAACAACACAAAACGCACAACAAAATAAACTTCTCACACTTAGACCGAGCAACGGGCTAAGTGGGAGAAATTACAACAGAACAAAAACCAAAACATGCCCAAAAGCAACACAAACTTCTCACACTTAGACCAAAGCTTGGGCTAAGTGGGAGAAGACACATAAAAAAAAACACAGACAAATATACATCAAAAGGCATGCTGGAAAAATAAACACAAAGCATAAACACAAAACGACAAACATATAAACATCTATGAACTGAATGAAAATAAAAAAAACTGAAAGTAAAGTTACTTGGTCAAGGGGGTCTCAATTCGGGGTTTGGCCCCATCGGGAGCCAAACTGGGGTGGAATATAGGGTCGGGTCACTTTCGCTTTCTTTCTGGTCGGCGACTCCGGCTTCTCCTCATCCTTCTCACTCTTGTTAGACACTGGCTTCTTTACTGACAGGGGCTTAGATGCAGACGGGGTTATTAGGGGCCTGGAGGCTGCTGGAGAGAAGGACGCTGGTGGAGGCTGCTGGAGAGAAGAATTTCCCTGCCCTGGCGGTTTGGACACACTGCTGGGTTTAGCGGGCAATTTCTTCTGGGGCTCGGGAAACTTCTCCTTCAGCCACTTGGTCAACATCATCATCAAGGTGACGGCCTCCGCCATACGATCATTCTGTGCGGATGACCTCCCCGCCAGCTTAGTAATACTGCCCCTGAGGACTTTTAACTCGTCCCAAACTCCGTCGAGGTCTTTCCTTAACTCGCCCATCTCCATTCTGGCGTCACTGAGCTCCTTCCTCATCATGCCCATGCCCTTCTTCATCTCTTCGTACTCTTCACTGTTCACTGTCTCGACACCATCCTGCTTTGGCTTTGCTTGGGGTTCCGCTCTGCCGACCTCATGAAAGTAAACATCTTTCCCGTGCATGTAGAGCAGGCCCTTGTTGAAGAAATAATCAACGCTGAAGATATCGGGCGGCTCGCCACATTACTACCTCCGGTGCAGATTTTGCTATCTTCATGATTGTGTCTCGCTGAAGGTAAGCGCCTAGAAGATGACACGTATACATGTGGCGGGAGAGATTTGCAGCCATCTAGTGACAGGCCTGAGCTAACCAATAGCCCAAGTGTACCTGCACGCCTTTTGCCATGCACCACGTAAAATAGAAGTCAGATGTGGTCAACGCAGAATTGGAGGTCCCCATCAAATTATAGCTTATAAAGGTCTGAGCAAAACGCAGGATACGGTTTTTGATATGGAAAGCCTTGGAGTAGCTAGTCTTAAATTGCCCCACTTTAGGATGGGTGACAAATTCCCAAGCAGATTGCGGTTTGAACCCAGGAGTGTACTTCGGACGTCCCACCACGCACTCGTTTTAAATGCCTTCGTCGTCTTCTGCGTGGGTAAACAACCCCAACCGGAGGGACCATTCTCTGATACTCATTTGATGTTCCTCTGTAAAAAGTCAGAAAGTGATCGAATCCGCATCGAGATCGGTGGTGGTTCTCAGGCGGAAAGTTGAGAAAAACTCCCGGGCCAATGCTGTTGGCACCTCCGCGTCACTATGTTTTAAAAGCCAGTCAAACCCAATTGCATCGATGTACTGACGGAACTCCTCATCGGAGTCTATCTCCCGTAACTCTTCCTGATCGTACCGTTTCTCGGATTTCGCTAGCTTGCCAGAACCACACCGCTCTTTGTACGTTGCCGCCCTCTTTGGATCCTCAAACTTCCCCATTACTTTCAACAATCCTTTCGTCAACCAGACTTCTGCTGGCTCAAAATTCAATTCCTCCTCTTGTTCATCCATCTCTTCCTCTTCGGACTCACTATCCGCAGTAGGGCCAACTCGTTCCTTGGCAAAGGGAACCTTAGTAGGGGCAGTGAGTGGAGCCTCAGCAGATTTTGCGTTCCACCAACAAGCGGCGCTCCTCTGCTAGACCCAGGAACTTCCTCCGCTAGTTCGCCCTCTGTTCCCGGGGCTAGGCATTCCTCCTACGTGGGTAGAGTGAGATCTTCGATCTCATCCCTTAAGCTTCTCCTGGCCCTAAGTCTGGCCTTCCTTTTATCCACCGGCGAATCTGTGGCCTCCGGAATCTCTACCAGATCTACCATCAATTGTAGCCCACTGCCCTTGAGCACCGAAACGTCCTCAGTAACGGGGGCCTCTCCCCCTTCAGACAAACCAGGGGTTCCCCTCTCAATGTAAACAGGGGTTTCTCCCTCAGCAACAAACAGATCAACACCAGGGGCTTCACTGCCCACAAACTTTTCAGGGGTTTCCCTCTCAGCAATACCTTCACAACCTAGGGTTTCCCCCTCCGCAACACTTACAACAGAAACAGGGGTTTCCCCCTCAATCACCACTCATTCAAAAACAAGGGTGTTTCCCCCTCACCAACATTTGTAGAAACACCAGAGGTTTCCCCCTCAACAACATGGGCTAACCTTTGGTCTCCAACCACCATCCGTTCAAACCCCGCCGCCAGATCAGCCTCATCCTCTCTTTCTTTGCCTACCACATCGTCTTTCTCCGGCGCGCTAATGGTCGGTTCGGCCACTGTATGTAAAATAGCGGGTTGGGCCGTCGAATCTACCGGAATCATAGGCGGTGGTGGTGCAGTGGTTGTGGTGGTTGCTGACGCGGTAGGATTTGGTTTTTCCATCATTGTCGTGAAGAGGGTGAAAGACTTCATCGCTTCCTCCGCACTTCTGAATTTCTGCACCAAGTCTGACATGAACGCCACCGCACCGGAATCGGCAGATGTGGTGGGGTTCCCTACATTCGGTGTAGACTCCATGACCTGAATCTGCAAAATTTCACAAGAACTTGGGACAAATTTTCGATTAGGGTTAGAGAACTGTGGAAATTGCGAGAGAAAATTTGGGGATTTTTAGAGTGAGAGAGAGTTCGGTTTGTGGAAAATAAAAGAATAAGGAGGGAAATAGGTATTTTAGATAGGGATGGGAACGGTTGCAGGTGGTTGCAGGTGTGATGTAAACAACGGTACACCTTCCCATAAAGCGATGATTTGAATTTCGAAATTTCACAAGTTCCCTCCCAAACATCTGGTCTGAAAATCTCTCTGCCCCGTGTAAACGCTATTCTCTGCAATTCCACACTTAGGAAAACAATCAAATGAAACGCCAGACTCCCAGGTCAAGGATTCATTAAAAGACAAAGCAATTTCCCTGAGAAGTCTGGTGTTTCGAAAATATTTTTGGAAGATTAGATTTTTTTCTTTGTCTGGTAATTTTTACTATTTGAAAAGCAATTAAACTATTTACACTTTTAATTGAGTACTCTCGAGATCCCCTGGTTCAGTGTGTAGATTGAAAAAATGCATCCCCATTTACCTGACCCAGGAATTCGTCGAGAGCACTTACTCACTAGACCGATTATGCGATAATAGAGAGTGCGCGTAGTGGCACTTCCTCCACCACACACAACACAGAATTATCCCTAAAAACCTTTACTCGATGACCATTAACAAGGAAAGGAGTAGAGTTTGAGGCACTGCCCTGGATTTCCACAACTCCGTTTGCTCGAAGGCCAACAATAGTGTATGGCCCGATCCATTTGTACTTTATCTTCCCAGGCATCAGCTTGAGCCTAGATTGGAAAAGGAGGACCTTCTGACCTACTTGTAGTTTCTTGACCCGGAGGTTTTTGTCATGCCAGAGCCTTGTTTTCTCTTTGTACCACATTGCAGACTCATATGACTTCAGCCTTAACTCTTCCAGCTCTTGAAGTTGCAATTTCCTCTCTTCCTCACAAGATTGGGGTCTCATATTGATCTCCTTCACCGCCCAATATGCTCTGTGCTCCACTCCCACGGGGCAGGTGGCACATCTTGCCAAACACCAACCTGTATGGAGACATCCCAATAGGTGTTTTGTAAGCTGTCCTGTATGCCCACAATCCATCTCCGAGCCTCTTACTCCAGTCCTTCTTTTACGGATTCACCGTCTTCTCCAGTATTGCTTTGATCTCCCTGTTTGAGATCTCCGCCTGTCCGTTAGACTGAGGATGATACGGGGTAGAAAGCCCATGGTGGACCCCGTATTTCCTCATCAGAGCTTCTATGGTTCGGTTACGGAAATGCGTCCCTTGATCAGATATAATAGCTCGGGGCACACCGTACCTGTTGAAAATGTTAGCTCTAAGAAACTTAGCCACCTCTTTGGCTTCACAAGACGTGGTAGCCTTGGCTTCTATCCACTTTGAAACATAATCTACAACCACTAGGATGTATGTATTCCCATATGAAGATGGAAATGGACCCATGAAATCCATCCCCCAAACGTCAAAGATTTCGCAGACGATTACTGGGACTTGCGGCATCTCATCTCTCCTTGAAATTCCTCCAGTTTGCTGGCACCTCTCATAGCTCTAGCAGAATTCAAAGGAATCCTTGTTTAATGTAGGCCAATAAAATCCACTGTCTAGGACTTTTCTCGCAGTTTTTCTCGGCCCAAAATGACCTCCACACGCCAATGCATGGCAATGATTAAGCACATCCCTCTGTTACCATTCGGGGATACATCTCCTGATTACCTGGTCAGCTCCCATCCTCCACAAGTAAGGATCGTCCCAGAAATTTCTTGTGAACTGGGCAACTCTCTTGTAACCAAGTAATTTGCCAGGTCTGCGAACCATGGCTCGGTGTTCAGCTGATACTTCCCTTTCTCAGCATCTCATGGATCTGTTATTGCCATTATTTTCTCCCAACTGATAGGTCTAGAAGATTCTCCTATGTAGTACAGATGTTCCTCCGGGAATGCGTCAGGTATAGCTTCCTCCATTTCTCCGTGGAAAATCCGACTCAGATGGTCAGCCACTTTATTCTTTGTCCCCATTTTGTCTCTCACTTTTTTTTAATCAAAGACGCCCTTGTGGGCGAGGGGTTTAGGCAGACCCCCAACCCGTAAATAAGATCAAAATATAATGTTCCAAAACATGATCATTAGCCCAAAAGTGACTAAGATCCAAAGCAAGAACATGACAAAACAAACCGGGGGTCCCACAAGTCGGGATCCTCAATGCTATCAAGGTAAAAAAATAGGGCCAAATAAACAAAAGGAAGCAGTATAACTGAGATAAATCTAACTATCATGAGAACAAGATTAACCCATATCTCTACGTCGAAAACGGAAGTTAGGATATCCCAACTGGTCCATCCTAACTAGCGCCTTGAGATACCGAGGCGCAGAGATTGGGCCATAATAGGTAAGGGCAGGGGTCTGAGCCCCTCGGTAGCCCGGTTCCCTTCTCTGTAGATATGTGAGAACCGAACATGCCGCTGAGCAGTCATACTCTGGATCAAAGCCATGTGATGTCTAATATCCGCAGAGCCAAGTCGTCCAGATGACAACAAGGTAACCAGAGCTGCTGAGTCAAGCTCAATCCAAATGTGGGTCGAAAGCTCCATCGCCATCCCCAAACCCCGAATCAGAGCCAACAGCTCCGCCTTAAAGCTCGATGATGCGGTAATCGGAGAGCAGAAGGCCCGTAGAAGGCCTCCATCCGGGCCTCGAACCAGTCCTCCCTCCCCTGCCTCCAGCGTCGATGCAGAGAAAGCACCATCAGTGTTCAGCTTCACCCACGGGGCATCAGGGGGATGCCATAAGACCATGAGTGACCGCAGAACCCTCTGTCTGGGGGAGTCAGACATTAAATCAACCGACGGCAAGCATCCCCTCCAAATGTGTCGGGGTGATCCTGCCGGGTAGAACAAGCACGTGCAGGTGATGAGTGACCTGCCAAATAACATGTGGGTGACTGAAGGGTCGACTGCCATGTTTGCAGTCGTTCCTCTCCGTCCAAAGAAACCAAGTAATCAAACAGGGAACAAGAAAACTAATATGCAAGGCGGGTGCCCTTTGGAATGAGGACCTCTGCCAGTGACCTAGTCTAAGTGAAATATCAGTGCTCGTGTGAATCGGTGTGTGCGAGGAAGGAAACCAGGCCCAGAAGAATCTTCCATGCTAGCCACATGGGCTGATCACCTTGACCTAGCTGTATCTGGATTTTTACAAAACTCTGAAATAGCTTCGGCTAGCTCCTCATCCGTTAATTCCTTCGTGTGCATTGCCTCACACCAACCAGCTACCTCTCTGTCAATAGAGTGACTTAACTCCGAATTTTCAATCTGCTTCTGCATCAACTCCGTCTCAAGATATTCTTGGACCAGAGGGTTAATAACATCGATAGCATGCAAGTTCTCTACATCTAGAGGTTTCTTCATTGCTTCATCTATGCTAAATGTATATTTTTCCCCATTATAGTCCAGACATATTGTTCTATCAAAGACATCGATAATGGTCTTAGCGGTACGTAGGAAAGGTCGTCCTAAAAGTACCCCGCTAGACTCGGCAGATTCATTATCACTCATTTTAATTACATGGAAGTCGGCCGGATACAGAAAATCATGCACTTTGACTATAACATTTTCTAAAACTCCCTCTGGACAAATGCACGACCTATCCACTAATTGGATCACCACTTTTGTATTCACCATCCCTACTCCTACCAACTTTTTGTATATGGAAAGCGGTAAAACATTTATCGATGCCCCTAAATCACACATGGCATGCTCAATTCTGACATCACCAATGGAAATAGGTAAGGTGAACATACCTGGTTCAGTGCATTTCGAAGGCATCCTGCGTTTCTGAATCACTGCTGACACGTTTTCTCCAATTAGGATCTTCCCACTGGGTTTTGTCTTTCCAGCTATGAACTCTTTGATGAATTTGCTGAAGACTGGCGGTTTCAAAGCTTGTAAAAACGGTAGGTTTACCTCCAACTTTCCAAAGATATCCATGAAATCCACTGGTTCATCCTTCTTCTTCTTAGCCTCTCCTCGGTGCGGAAATGGTTTCAATTGTTTCCCTGGTCTTGCAGATCCTCCAGCTGGAAGCTCGCCTATTTCCTCCCTTGCTAATTCCTTCTCTTCTTCTGGCTCTGGTCTAGGAAAAATGGTTCAGCTTCACTAGGTAGCGGTTTCTCTAGATCCCCTTCCCTAAGGTCATTTGCTCTTGTGGTACTCCCTACTTTCGAATTCTCAGGGTCGAGAACTGAGTCTTCCCTTCCTTGCCTTTTGTGGTAGGCGCCTCTTCATTCGTCCTCATCACCAGACCATCATAACCTCACCCAGATCTCAAAGTGATTTGACTGATGTTAGCTCGGTCTGGAGGCCTTACTGAGGCAGGAATATTTTCTTCGTTCCCTCGTATCTCGCTCAAGGAAGTCGTGATCTGGGACAATTGCTTAGCCAACATGTCCATTGCTGCCTTCTGCTCCAACTGAGCATCTTGAAGCTTATGCACCACGCCATTGTTAGATTGCAAGTTGTTCTGCATATGTTGTTGCGAGCTGACTAGATCATGCACCATATCCTCAATATTCCTTGGTGGCTTAGAAATGGGTTGGCTGGGACTCGATCCCAAGCCCTGGTTCGGTCCACTTCCTTGGTTCTGGCAAAAATTTTCCTGACTTCCTGAACTGTTGTTGTACTGATTTCCTGGCCCTTGCTTCCCCTGGTAAGAAGGTTGGGAATTTTGATAATTTCCTGGGTAATTCCTTTTGTGTGGCGGCACATAAGAGTTCCCATGGTGGTTTTGATTCCTGTTTCCCCAATTCGCATGATCTCCCTGGTTCCGGTTGCTCCAGTTGTTCTGCCCCCCCTGGTTTCTCCCAGAACAGTTGTCACGACCGCCCATACTAGGGGTACTATAAACGAGGAGATCGTGACCACGGGATAACCATAAAGAAAACATTTAAGGATAATAGTCTATACGAAAAACTTAACTAGCTTAAAAGAATAATTTTTTAGTTCATTAAAAGTTAAATAATGAAATTTTAGTTTAAAGAAACTTAATGTCATAAATTCATTATTAATTAGCAAAGACTTATAGCAAACGATTTTTCAAAGGAAGCGGCGGGGAAAAATAAATATCAAAATCCAATTAATTTCCAAAAGAACAATTGTTTTAGTTTATGAAAAACCATTTTAGAGTAACGAAGTAAACAACGGATTAACGTCTAAAAGTATTTGACATGCCAAAAGTAGTACGAAATAAAATAAAGTCTTGATGCATAGTTAAAAAATATAGCAGCGGAAATAAGGTTTCAAAGAGAGTCAAGGATGACACCTATGTACGAAGACACAATGCATCCAAATTAACTAGGCCGACTCAACATCCACCGCAACATCCCGCTCAACCTGCATATAGGGAAAACACATGCAGGGCTGAGTACTTGTTGTACTCAATGGGCTCATGCCGAAAATATTTTTATATAGTTATGTCATCCATACTAGTGATCTCGAGTTTTATATATAGTTAAGAAATATCACGAGAACAAAAAAATATTTCAAAGTCTGGCCAGACAATCAAATCTCACCACTTTCTCATCAATCCATCAATCACAATCATCATATCACAGTGCGACGAAAGTGTGGCCACACTATTCGCCCACGAGACCGGCCGACTAGCAAGGACGGTTCACGATCCCACCAGTGTACACAGCCTGATAGGGTTTGCGGCCCTACTCAGACCCGAATTCGTTTCACAACACAACCATATAGCCTAACGGAGCAAGCTCAGATGAACTAGGCATCAGGCAACAATCTCACAAACAAAAACAACATGGTATGACATAACAAGTTAAACCACCCTTATATCACCACATCATATTTTCGAAAAAATAGAAAGATTTGTAAAAGAAAGCCCACCTCGTTTGCTTAAACAACTCAATATCCAACTTAAGGCAACCCCTCGTTACTCGTGCTTACGTACACATAATAACCCTTGCCAACATCACAACACAAATCAGCCTTCCATCAATTCACATTATCATGCATGTCCTATCTTCCTTTCATCATTCTCTTAAATTACCCATCCCAAACATTCATCAACATAAGGAAAACATGCCATAATATTTCTCAACGTGTCACACATAATCACGTCATAGGATACATTCCTTAATCATACATGCATCATATAATTCACCAAAACTTGGCAACAAGTGATATTTCAACATAACAACAGATCTGGCAGAACGGTGCAGTTGGTTTGTAAAAATCACCAAATATCCATCCGACCTCATATGAAGCTAAACTTTGGTCACAACACAGTAGACACTTTCAAGTTCATCCAGTTAAAATTTCACACCAAAATAATGTCATTTGGTCAGTGAAAACAACAATGAAACTCTCTGGTCGGGACGCAAAAATTCAGCCAGTACTGCGCAGTTCAATTGAAAAATATACCAAAGCTTCATCCGATGTCCAATGAGGCTGAAATTTTCACACAACACAGAAAACGCTTCAAATTTCATTCAGTTCAAAATTCTCATCAAAATGAGGCCATTTGGTCGGTCAAATAGAAAACGAAACTTTCTGGGCGAGAATACAAGTTTCTGGCAGAATTACGTAGTCGACTTCAAAAATTTATTAAACTTTCATCTTATGTCAAAAGGGGATGAACTTTACACACAACACAGAAAACACCTTGAAGTTTACTCAGTTAAAAATTCGCACCAAAATAAGATCGTTTGGTCAGTCAAACACACGTCGGAATCCACTGTCCTATTCATCCAAACATAATTTTTCATGCTTCCCACACACAAACATGCTTCAAAAGGTTCTCACAATCATGTTCTCTTATAATCACACATCATTCACCAATGATTCATTCAAACTTCACACATATTCATTCAAAATCGCATATTCACGATTCTCTCATACAAAACACAATTTCCCACCGATTAATTATGCGATCTATGATTCCTACACTCACTATATGCATGAGAGAATCAAGAACAAGGTTTCAATGGAGAAGATGAGGAAAATATTTTAGTTATACCTTCTTGAATAAAAAATCAAACGGTAGAAGCACAGATTGATGCGATTCGTCGGGAACTCTTGAAAATTCTAACTCCAATGGATGCAAGAACAAGAATGAAGTAATTTTGGAGAGGATGAATAGAGTGAGAGGAGAGTGGCGTATGAAGAGAGGGAGATGATGAAGGTCGATGAAAATTTGAGGGAGAATGGGGGCTAGGGTTTAGTTTAGGTGATTATATAGTCCTAGGTTTAATCCCAAAAATTAATTAATTGTGGAGGAATAAAATAGAGACCAATAAATAAAATCCCAAAATTAAAAAGAAGGAAATTTCCAAAATTGGGTTTGAAAAAAATTTAATAAGGAATTTATTTGGTATTTACTTGGAGAGAAATAGATTCACAATTTAGGAAATAAAACAATGACTATTCCATAAACAAGGGAACAAAATAAATTAAATCTCCAAGTAGAAAAAAAAGAGAGGGGGCCGAAACTTCCATAGGGAATGCACAAGGAAATTATTTAAATCCTCAATTAAATAGAATAGGATTTAAATTTGGTAATTTCTTTATAGGAAAAGACTCCCATAAAATAGGTAACAATTAAATAAATTTCCACAAGAAAATTAAACAAAAGGGGCGTGCGACACAAGGAAATATTAGCATCCCCAATTAATTTGACTTAGGTATTAATTTGGTATTTCATTGAATAAAAGGGGTTCCACAAAATAGGAAACACATATATTCTCCTCTACAAAATAGATGGGGGCCGAAAATTGGCTTAATTAGCCACAAAGAAATAATTCAACTCTTAATTTAATTAGGGTGAGGAAATAAATGATGGAAAGATTTAATTGGATTTAAAATAGATCAAGGGAACCAACAAGGTACCAATTAAATCAAATAAGCTAATCCATCCTTCTAATTAAAATAGCGAATATTCGAAACTCTAAAAAATAATTGGCTAGAGTTCGAATTTCATGTAGCACAATTTAGGGATAATTTGATTTGGATGAATATCCCAAAACAATTAATTAAATCCAAGAAAAGAATATAATTTCCAATAATTGAAGGAGCCGACAATAGCCACTTTATTTGGCTAGAATAAAAAGCATGATCTTATTTAAATTGATCTCCCCTACATTTAAAATATAAATAGTTCTTCATTCCAAACACCCATAACCATTTATTCCACATAATCAAACTCAATCACATAGCAACAATTTAAATTTCATAAATGAAATTTCCAATCGACATATTAAATAAAAGTCACAAAAATTTTGGGGTGTTACACCAGTTAGTCTGCCTTTCTGGTTGATGCGTCAACTGGGCGTTCTGTTGTGGAGGTGGCTGGTTCGGATCATTGTCAGACCATCTGAAATTGGGATGGTTTCTCCATGGTGCATCCCTCTGTCTCCCTGGATTCTAACTTCCATCTGGGTTCCAACTCCCCATCGCATTAACTTGGGCCTTGTAATCTCCTTCTTGAGGACCATAATATTGCTGGGGTGAAATTTCTCTTGGACTCAGAGATTTTCCTTTTTCTTGTGAGGCTGGCGGATTAGTCTTCTCGATTGCATTCAAAAGTGCTTTCTCAAGCCTATCTATTCTTTCCTCGACTCTTTCGTCATTCTGCTCTCTCAGGGCATTTGCTGAACCTCTCCTCATAACATTCCTCGGCTGTCGTACGCCTTTTTGGCCTCTATCAACTTCCCCAAGATCTCTCTCGCTTCACCTTCCCTCTTCTTCGTAAAATATCCTCCACTCGAGGAATTCATCAAATACTTTGACTCAGGGTTGGCTCCTTCATAAAACAAATAGTAAATCTCTGCCTCAATCATTCTATGGTTCGGGCAAGCATCCAACAATTCTTTAAACCGCGACCAATACTGACTAAGAGACTCATCGTACTCCTGCTTACACTCCATGATTTCCTTCTTCAGAGCGTTGGTCTTGTTTGAAGGGAAAAAGTAATCCAAAAATCCCAACTTGAAATCTCTCCATGTACGAATCAAATCTGGAGGTAGCCTCAGTAGCCATGTGTTAGCCTCTCCCTTCAGGGCAAATGGAATTGCACGTAGGCGATAATCCTCATCTGTTGTGTCGTTGGGCATTTTCCGAATACTGCACAGCTTGCTAAACTCATTCAAGAACCCGTATGGACACTCGTTCCTACGTCCAGAGAACTTCGGTAGAATGCCTAGCACATTTGTTTTAATATCGATGGCCCTCTGACGCGGATTCATAACTATCATTCTATGTGTGCCATGTCTCTGATCTCTGCCTCATCGCCTCCTCTGTATCTGTTTCTGAAGTTGACTTGGGATCCTCCCTTCCTGACGAACTCCAATCGTCGTCACTTCCCAAACCAAACGGAAATGGATCTCCCGTAGATAATCCAGATCTGGTGGTGACCGTAGATGCTATGTCCTAGACCTGCCAAGTGAACTGATCGTTCCTCCACCCAGATGAGTTACCCCAGTGTCTAAGCCGTGAGCCTCTGCTCATAAACTGCAAATAAAGAGAATCCAAAGATGCTATATACGCAAAAATATCTAAACACAATCATAAACTACGCCATCCATCCCCGACAAAGGCGCCATTTGAATGGTTTGTTCGGAACCGTGTGTACTTTTATGCTAGGTCAGGCTTTTCAAGTCCAGAGAATCCACTAGATCACGAGGTCTAGGAACTCAGAGAATCTCTGAAGTCTCAGTCGTTGGACACACAAATTTCTCATTCAAAACCCTCAAACCGCTGTACTATGAATTAGTACATGGAAGTAGGGATCGATCCCACGAAGATGGATGCGTAAGAAAACATTTAGAAGACTCTAGAAAGGTGAATGGGCTGCTGCCACCCAATTTTGGGTTGAGGTAAACTATTACTAGACTCAGGAAGAATAATATAACACTAGACCTAGGAAACTGAAAACATAATGTAGGCATGGAACATATTCGTAACTTCAATCTCTCAACCAAATTTCGATGACCTAGTAAACAACTACCTAAATTAGCTAGACAGAAAAAAATGCAAGCGCTGGGGACCATCTCCCTAAAACATCCCTAAAACAGTAAAGTACAAATAAAAAGCTGCAACTAACGAACTATGAATATAACTAACAACGACATGCTTTTCCTAGTGATTCAAACGCGAATATGAAGAAAACAGAGTAGATTTCCATATTCAAACAGAATGTAAAAGTTTGGACGTCGGAAACTTGCGATTAGCCAGAAATAAAACAGATCTACATATGCTAGATGGAAGGAAATAAAGACACAAAAATGAGGCATCAAACTACGACTACTCTGTTTCAGATCCACACATCAGATGCTTAATGCACTCCGGATCCAAGCAATCCGAACCCAACTACCACCAAAATCAACTCCATAAACTCCAATTCAACAAATCTGTTCTGATCAACAACATTCATCAACGATTCTACTCCGATTCGACAAGCAAATGCAAAAAGTATCCAATTGAGTAAATAACTACGAGCTCAAAAATGAAACATCATTCATACTCAAAATAAACATCACCATATCAGAAAACAGAAATTGCATGATTCCACGATAATTTTTCAGAAAAAACAGAGCCGAGCTTCGAACAGTGAATCTTGGTGAAATTCACAACAACAGAATGAAATAAAAGCGGTAAATTGTATCTTCTCCCTACGCAAGGACGGTGTTACCCAACAACAAACAAAAAGTGAAACCCGTAATCCCGTACAACTTCCCGGACACCCCCCCTCCCCAAGTGTGTAGAAGTAAGTGTGATAAGAGAGCCAAAATAAAACCTAAGGAGCCGAAAAAAAAACTCTCCTTTTTTCTGCATGCTCTCTCCCTTATATAGGCGCGGAGGATCTTCTAGAAGCCTTCGCAGAAATCTCAATTCTTCCCTTCAGCTTCGCTGTTTCCTCTGTCTAGTCATTTTTCCCATATTGCTCACTTTTATCGCCAATTCCCTTCGCCATGCAATCGTCCATCTTTCTTCTTGGACCTGGCGAAACTTACTACACACCTGGCTTATAAACATGTGTTAGAACCCGTAAATGCATGAATTCAACCCTTCAATGCATGAAATTAGCCTTATCAAACTGTAAATCATTTTCAAATTGCTCAAATGAAGAAGAAAAAAAAATATATTTGGTTTATTACAGCAAATAATAGGGGATGCGCTAGCACTCTTACTAAGGATGCGCCCTGTATATAGGGGAGGACTAGGGCGCATCCGTAGTAAGAGTGCTAACGTACCTCCAATCACGTGCTGCCACGTGTCATGAAAAATGCAATATTAAAAACACTAAAATGTATATGTATTTCAACATATTGCATTTTAGTTATATATATATATATATATATATATATATATATATATAGGGATGTATTCATTTCCTTTTCTCATATTTCCTCCTTTTTCCTTCTTAATCTCAACCGTTAATTACATCAATCGGATGGTTCACAATTTTCGCTGATGTCATTTAATTATATTCCATAAAAAATCGAGTAAGGGCAAATTTGGTAAGTGCTTATTTGTTAGTTATGGTAATTCCATGATTCTCTCATTGGAAGATATTGCGGTTTTTTCCTTCTCTCAAGTCGCAGATCGAAGGATGAGGCGTAGATGATTTTGCATCGCTAGTTTTTTGCAAGGATTCAACTCTCAAAAATTGCAATTTTCTCGTAAATCAATTTGCGGAAGTTCACGATTGTCGACTTGGGCGACCCTATTTGTCCGTAATCAATGGACGAAGGTAAATCATACATATGCCTGATTTTGTCTATGCTGCGGAGGTTTCACTGATAGTTGTAGCAATCAGTTTTTTTGAAATTTAATCTGCAATTTGTGCGTGCATTGTGTTTCCGCTGGTAAAACATTCGCGCTTGCTGTGAAACCTTCTGCCATGGTTTCGTTCTCGGCGTATCTAGGGTTTTAGGTCGAGACGATACATGTAATGCACATATTGACGAAGCATAATGAACATATGTTTCTATTTAATGCATAATTCGTGAAGGGGAGTGTATAGGGTAAAAAGATTTCGTCTGTTTGTCGATGTGTGGCGCACGTTGCTTGGTTCCCCTTAGGGTTTGATAAGCCTAGGGGCTAGGGTATAGCACGTAAACTTTAATACCAACGTATTAGAAAGCTTTGTTTTTGGCATATAAAGAAATTACGTAAGTGTCGAACGTATAAAGTATACTGAAATAAGTTCGTACAAATAATGCATTAATTTAATATGCGTAATGCACTGTATTGTCTTTATGATGCATAATATCTTATTTGGAATTTGTATGTTGTACGATTTAAGATATGTATGATTTTATGTTTCGTTTCCCTAGTGCTTAATTAACGGGTTTTAGCTTTGATTGATGGCACACGTTTCTTGTTTTGCCTTAAGGGTTTAATAAGCCTAGGGGGTAGGGGATAGTATGTACAAATTACAAACGTCGTTTAAGAGAGCTTTGTGTTTGGCCTATAAAGAAATTACATACGTGGCGAACGTATATAGTATACTGAAATAAGTTCGTACAAATAATGCATTAAATGAATAAGCGTTATGCACTGTTTTGCCTGTCTAATGCAACAAATCTTATTTGCAATGTGTATGTCGTGTGAATTAAGATATGTATGATTTTATGTTTCGTTTCACTAGGGCTTAAGTAACGGGTTTTAGCTTTGATTTTTGCCACACGTTTCTTGTTTTCCCCTAAGGGTTTAATAAGCCTAGGGGGTAGGGTAAGTATGTACAAATAAATTTCGTAAGTGTCGAACGTACATAGTAAACTGAAATAAGTTCGTCCAAATAATGCATTAAATTAATATGCGTAATGCACTGTCTTGCCTGTCTAATGCAACAAATCTTATTTTGCAATGTGTATTTTGTACGAATAAAGATATGTATGATTTTAGGTTTCGTTTCCCTAGGGCTTAACATACGGTTGTAAGCTTTGATCTTTGGCACACATTTCTTGTTTTCCCCTAAGAGTTTAATAAGCCTAGGGGGGTAGGGTATAGTATGTCCAAATTAAAAACGACGTTTTTAATATCGTGTGGTATACGTATGCAAAATTCACGTGTTTGTCCAACTTAGATATGTGACAGATTGAATTTATGAAAATAGTGCCTTACTTGTTAGATTATTATGTTGCAAAGTTGTTATTTTATGCTGACCCCTTTTTGTCTAATTGTGTACAGTGTAGGTTGTACCTGAATGTTCTCCCGAGCTTAAGCCTGTTGTAGGCCAGAAATTCCAATCCTTGGAACAAGCTATGAGGAAGGTTGATGATGTCACGACATGGTATCAAGTTGTATGCAATAGGGAAGGAAGGAAGAAGGGCGACGAGGATGACCAGTTGAATGCTCGTTCTGGTTTTACTATCAAGCGTAGGAAGTTATCTAAGCGGTGTGGTTGACGAACTGGTAGAAGTTGAAAAAGGTGGTTGCTGCATTAGTATAATTTTTGATGCACAATGCAAATTAATGAACGTTTGTTGATGCATAATGCACGCTTTTAGTTAAATAATGCACTTATAAACAAGATAATTGTAATAAACCAATTACAGTAGTTAACACACTAAACAATTACATGCCTCTAGACGACTACACAAAAACAACATACGCGTATTATCAGGATAACTCTCCTAATGCATTATATATTGTAAATAATGGCGTAATAATTAAATGTAATGCACCACATAACCAAACGCACTGCATGCGTATGTAAACATAATGCACAAATATATTGTTAATAATGCATGCGTACGTTTACATAATGCACTGCATAAAACAACGTAATGTGTATAACCAGTATACAGTAATGCATAACATATTGTTAGTAATGGTATGAATTTAATGAAGATAATATAATTAGGAAAATTTGACCATAAAAACATAAAACACCGTACGTGTATAACTAGTATAATGCATGCGTATGTATACATAATGCACTGCATAATATATTGTTAATAATGCATGCACTGCTTAAATATATAGTTAATAATGCATAATATATTGTTAATAATGCATGCGTATGTATACATAATGCATTGCATAAATAAACACATTTCCAGTATACCTCTCATAATAACCACATTTCCAGTATACCTCTCATAATGCATAATACACTGTTAATAATGCATGCGTATGTATACATAATGTACTGCATAAATAAACGTATTGCACATAACATTTTTCTAAATAAGTGCATTATTTGGGTTATGGCTTGCATTACTTACTGTGTATACAGATTATGATTGTGTAAATAAAATTAGACCACCTCAAAAACGGTATGTACACAGTATACGGATGAATAATAGCATGTATTCCGTTCATAATCTATTTTCCAAAAATCATTGTCCAATCCCCAAAAAACTCCTAAAAAGTTGGGAAAGCTGTTTGTTCCAACGCCAAAAAATCAACCAAGCAATCAAGGAAGCCAATAACATCCATCACCCTATAGTCGAATCGTCTATCCCTACAGTCCATAATTGCTTGTATTTAACTGCTTCAAGCAGCTCAGAAATTCAGACGGTGTTCGCCTACAATAAAGACGATCAGGCTTTCTTCCCTTACTTTGTTTCTGTTCAACATCACCTGTTGACGTACTAGGGGCAGCAGCCGCCAACCTTTCCCTCAACTTCTGAGCCAACGCAACCGGAATTAAATCGTCCACTGCATCGTCGAGTTCAGCTCTTACTCGCTTCTCTGAAATTGAACAAACAAAGGAAATCACAACATCTTCAATTAGTTAAACCGCATTCTGTTTGACAATGTGTACATATCCATGCTTACAAATAAATGCAAACCACGTAACGTATCAGATAACATGAATTAATCCACACCATATTCGCATAATGCATTAAATATTACAGATAATGCAGTGTTACAACATTGAAATGCACATTTTTCCGCATATAATGTATAAGCTAGATACAGATTACCACTAATATAATGCACATAATACTACAAAAAAATGCACTATAACAGTTTCACAATGCATTGGCCACTAAGTATAATAAAAACCACTGAACCCAACTGGCCATATATTACGCTTTCTCATACAAAATTTATTAAACTATACAAAAATGCACAATTACACTTCCACAATTAATTGCCCACGCAACATAAGACAAAAAAAGGTCGTGCCAGAAAATATGAAACCACATTCTTGGTAACCTCTGTAATGCAAATTTAGGTGAACATAATGCATAAAAGATGTTACATAATGCATATTATATTTAAATTTTGTTCAATACAAACGTGTGTTACACTTTATAACTAAAACAACTCATATAATGCAGACATTACTGCCAAAAAATGCATGATTATAGTTCCACAATGCATCGAATACATCTGAAATTAACAAATCTTTCGCGGGTTTAGTCACCAAAACACAAAACATGGATAATGCGGATTCAACAAGGTTGCTAATACCCTTTCACACAATCTACCAAAAAGATACTGAATTGAATCTGGCGACGGAATATTTACCTGCGTCCTCCGATACTTGAGAAAGCGGTTGTCCCCTCTTACTCATTCTCGATCTGCCTGCAACCCAAAAAACAAATCATGAAGCCGCAATCGACTGCTATTTATCCGAACCCAAAATCACTAAACAGTAAGAGAAATCCAAAACCAAAACCAACTTGTTTCACTCATGCCTGCGCCCAGGCATATAGAAAAGCGCGATTTTACCAATATGCGTCTGCAAAATCACGAATTAAGATGCCTACATCGCTGTTGAAACATACCTATGAGAAATTAGGCGGTGTTTATGCGTAGATGTTGACACCGGTAGCTAATTTTGGCCGTATTTTTGGTCGACTACTGCTAAATCGTGAGAAACGGTGATGGGGAGGGGAGAGCTAGGGTTTTTAGTGGTGGAGAGAGTGGGGTGAATGGTTTCGATTGTGTGCGTATGGAGAGAGGAAATAAGCAGAGTAGGTTGCTTCAAATCCCATGAAAGTCGCTCATTCCAAAATATGGCGGTACATCTTACATCTGAAATGTCTATATTACCCCTGTAATGCATACTATGACCTTCTATAATGCAACACGGAATTAGATTCTTAGTTTCAATATGATCCGTCGATTCCCTAGATCTAAGGGTTAATATTAAGAAGGAAAAAGGATGTAAGAGAGGAAAAGGAGAATAATGCTCCCCTATATATATATATATATATATATCAGTGACGGATCCAGAATTTTCAATTCGAGGGTACGATAAATAATTTCCACAACTCTGAACTTCAAAATCTGATGTTAGCATAAATTAAGCTTAACATAATATACCTTAATGCTTGAATTCAAAATATATAACAATTGACATAATGTTTATTGAATAGAAGAGAAAATGTACTATGTCAATTTATTTCAATTTTTATAAATTTTAAAAATAAAATATTTATTTAAAACACTACAGGGTAATGTTTATTGTAGAAGAAAATATATATGAATTTTATAAATAAAAAATAAAAGTGGACGGAGGAAGCACGAAATATATAATTTTCCTACTAGACCAGGGTAATGTTTATATATTGTATAGAAGAGTATGGAGTATATGTTGTCATTTAACTACAATATTCTAGGAAAAATAATCAAAATGAAGTAACAAAATAATAATAATAAAGTAAATGCCTGAAGAGGTAACTGGGTGTGTAGGTGTCGTTCAAGTGAGGATATATCCTACTGGCAGGATAAAGATCCTAACTAAGCCTAGACCTCGTCTTCAAAGATTCCTCAACCCACTTCTACTGATCAGTATAATGGAGGTAAGGGTCGAATCCCACAGAGATGGTGCGTTTAAACTACTGCGGTGATATTTTGGAGGGTTGGTTAGCTACCACGCTCGGGTTGAGTTTCTACCTAGGCGAGTAATTAAAGGGTGGCGTCCTACTGACTAGGATGGGGGAGCAGATCATGGAATGCAACTGTGTACGTGGAAATGAGGGGACATGGTGTAACAGAAATTGTTTGGAAAGGACGGTGTTTCTATTTTTGGCTAAACAGAATATTCAGAGTGTAATGGAGGTAGTGGTGACTAGGCTGACAGATCTGCAGGTACAACCAGAGGTGAAGGACAAAAGAAAGCAAAAGTAATTAAAAGTAAGGTGGTCCCCAATCTGGATGTAGACATCGTCTTCTCCAACAACACAAATTAAACTCAGATAACAATTCCAGATCCAACCCGTCAAACGCAGATTAACAACTCGCGAACACAGATCTAAAACTAAGAAATCAAATCTGAAATCAAACGCTGAAACTGGACTTCTGCATGCTGGTCAACATGAAAGATCGATTCAGAAAATAAAACGAAGCCTTGCATGCAACGATCTACTTCCAGATCAAACAGTACTTGTTTACCTATCCTAAAGAAATTTGTTACGTAACAGAATTTAGAGATTTAGCACTTAAAACACCGAGAAACCTTAGATCTAAGCTAACTAGACAAGGAAAGAAAAGAACACTACAATGAACGAAACGGAAATCAACTTCATAGCATTAACACGTTCGGATATCCAAAGCAAGCATTTCAAAACAACAAAATCCCAAAATGTAACAGAATTTAGAGATTTAGCACTTAAAACACCGAGAAACCTTAGATCTAAGCTAACTAGACAAGGAAAGAAAAGAACACTACAATGAACGAAACGGAAATCAACTTCATAGCATTAACACGTTCGGATATCCAAAGTAAGCATTTCAAAACAACAAAATCCCAAAATGTAACAGAAATCCAACGTAAAGACGGAGAATTAATTAAACTATGAAAGCAATTTAAAAATTGTTTGCCACTCCGGGCGATAAAATCTCTGACTGGAACTACGATCTAGCTAACTGGAACGGACGATGACTGGAACTCGGGAACATTCTGAACGTCAGGTGATCATGGCTCGGCGAGGCGAGAAGTGGGACACGGCTAAAAGACTGAAATTACCGAGAGAACTCTCTACCTAAAGATGATGGTGAATTGAAGTCTATCGAAGGCTCTTTCTCTCTCCAACTTGGCTACCTTTTATAGGGAGGCTACCCTTGATTTTAGGGTAAATCCTCGCTGCAATTTGACTTCTTTGCCCTTAATTGTGGGTAATCCGTCCCAGCTATCCGTCTTCTTCATCTCAAGCCGTTTTAGCACGTATACGGATCAGTATGAGACCATGCTGGCGCTTTTTTTTCTACCCGAACACTCCGGAACTTCCCTACTGGCCAGAACACTTATCCTGCACACTTTGAGCAACTGCTTTGCAAATATAATCATTTAAACCTGTAATACTGACCAGTAACCGAGGCCTAGAATACGACTTATCAAACTGCTCACACTTACCACATGCTTGCCCTCAAGCGTGAAGAACAAACAAAAAGCAATAAGTCGCATACTAGCCTGGTTACTTCCCTGCCCGACTCTACCTAAAACTGGACTCTAGACTACAACGACGAAGAAGAAAGAAAACACAAACACAAACACAGAAACACATAAAACACTAACAGATTGGGCTACATTTTCAACCATCCCTTACCTCGGGACCAGGTGCAATCCGGCCTTAGACAGCCTTGAACTTCTGCCGCCCCCCCTTTTCTCTCCCAGTCAGTACATCTGCTTGTCAAGATCGCCCACACTCTCGGTCAACCACTAGGTTCACTCAGTCACTCGCACCTCACCAGGAACGTTAGGACTGAATTCTCTCATCATGCTCAACCACAATTGCTTTGGACTTAGATCTCACGTGCAGCTACTGAAGGACTTTAAGGCTTGTAACGGGGCTGTTGGGTTGTAGTGTTTTGGGTAGATGTTCCTAAGGCTCTAAGGTTCAAAAACTTCTATTTAATTTATGAAGGGGGATTTTGTGCATCAGGCTTCTGATCAGTTGCTTTTCTTAGCTGGTGCTTCTGGCTTGAGTTTCCAACTGGTTAGTAGGCTTCTTGTGGCTTCGCCACCCTTATTCCTTCATTTTTTTGTGTGGTCAAATCTCTGACCATTTTCTTCTTTTCTTTCTTTCTTCCTCTTTTTTTTCGTGGCTTCGCCACCCTTATCCCTTCTTTTTTTGGACCTGGAATGTCTCCCTGGTCGATTTTCTTCTAACTTTCCTGCCCAGCTGGTTTCTGCTTTTTTCACACTTCTTCCTGGCCAGTAAGCTCCATTTGTTTCATGCCTTACACACAGTCCCAGGGGCTAGGGGTGTTTATCTGGGTATAAAAGGTTAAGAAAAAAAAGGGTTCTAAAGGTGGTGGTTTTCTTCTTTTTTTTTTTTTTTTTTTTTTTTTTTTTATGGGGGGGGTTCCTACTGCCTTCGGTATTTGCTACCCGTGATCACTTCACCCTAGGCAAATTGTGGCAGCCTCTCTTTTCTTTAAGTGTATGTGGAAAGTGGTTCCACTTTAAGGCTTATAACTCACATTTTAGAGGGCTTTCGTGTTTGGCTCTAAGTGTGGGCTTTTCTCTCATACTCACATCATCCATACTGGTCAGGAGGTACTAAGGAGAGTGGTTTCGGTTTTCCAGCTTGTCTTATCTCCCTCAATTCCCCTCACCTCCAGCTCAGGACGGTTGAGTTTTAAGCCCAAATCAGCACACAACATAAAAAAAACTAGACCTAAAAAACACAAAACGAGCACAAACACAGAACACACATATATACATCATACTGGCCATTACGTCCCCCCACCCACTTCTCAAGTGTCTGCCCCCAGATAAGGCTGGGAAGTGGAAAAAGGTACTGGCCAGTATGGTAGACACAAGGACAACAAAACATCAAACAAAAATAACAACTCAAACAGAAACTTCTCACACTTAGGCTATGGAATAGGCTAAGTGGGAGAGGTTTGAACACCGGACAAAATCCACTAAACAAAGAAACACGTATATACAAAAGAAACACAGAAAACATGCTACCAAGAAACAAACCCTAACTTCTCACACTTAGACTATGGAATAGGCTAAGTGTTATGAAGTGGGGTTTGCTCGCAAACACAGATTATACTACCTAACCGAATACCACAACATAACAAAAATACGAAAAGTTAAAAAAGCTTAAAAAAAACTAACTTGGTCAGTAGGGGGGGGGGTCTATCGAAGTCGCCTGCTCCTTCGTGGGGCAGGTGGTGCAGGTTGTTCCTTCGGGTTGTCCTCTTCCGTTCCAGTTTCATTTTCCTTCGCCGGCTCCTCGGCTCTTGCCGGCACCTCGGCGTCCGCTGTCTCTTGCTCATCTGCTACTCCGGTCTCTTGGATATGTGGTTCATCAGTCCGGCCACCATGGCCACTCGGTCCTGCAGCTTGCTCCTTCCTCAGGTAGGTCATTTCTTCTAAGATGTTATCCATACTGGCTAACATTCTGTTCATTGCTTTTTGCATCTTGGAGTTTTCCTCCCCGAGATCTGATACGATAGCTTCCATGGCCGCCTGCCTCTGATGCATCATATCCTGCTCTGCAGAGCCCTTCAACATCCTTTCCACAACTCCTGCCAGCTTGATCACCTCTGCCTTCAATTGCTGGTTCTCCTCTGCCATTTCAGTGACTGTCCTTTCTAGAGCGGCTTGCCTCTGAGTCAGTATTCTCTGCTCCGCAGACTCCTTCAATACCTGTTCCATTGCTGACGCTAAACGAATCATCTCTTCCCTCATCTGTCTATTTTCCTCAGCCATCTTTTCCACAGATTGTTCAATTCTGTCTCGCCTCTGGTCATGTCCTGGTGCTTCCTGAGCTGTTGCTATCCGAGCAGTGGGTATTGCCTCTTCTCCCATCGCATAAAAGTGGGGCACGCCCTGCCTCATGTACACCGTGTTCGTTCGGACGAACAGAGGGGTGTCGAACAATCCTGGGGCGCTCACCATCGTTAGTGGGGTTAGGTCTTCGTCCTCCGAAACGGTGATGTTGTTCCTCATGAAGATTCCCAATATATGGCAGAGGGAAATATTCCGTGCTGGGTGAGTTGCGACGAGGTGACATGTGTATGCAGTCCAGAACCCTAAGTGCAGCTTCTTGCCCTTTTTTGCACACCATATAAGGTACAACTCCGTCATTGATGTCCGGACTGCCGAATTAGACTGCCCCAAAAGATTGTAGTCTAAAAAAAGTTGAACCAGGCGTAAAACGGGGTCGCTAAGGTGGATCGATCGGGAGATCGTGGATTGGAACTGCCCTGCTCCGGGGTGAGTAAGTTCCTCCCAAGCCGACTGGGGCTCAAATTCCACATGCCGGCGGGGAATCCCCCGCTCCCTGTTTCTCCATTCAAGTCCTATTGCCTCCTCCAAACTGCATATACCCAACCTCACAGTCCACTCAATCAGATTCATCCTAATTTCTCCTCCAAATACCCTGAAGCTAACACACTCTATATCCAAATCAGTTGTGACTTCGAATCGAAAAGTTGCGAAAAACTCCTTGGCCAAATCGACCGGGACACTTAACTTCTCATTCCTCAACAACCATTCAAAACCCAACTCATGCAAAAGGGCTAGAAACGATTCACTAATTTGCAATTCATCTAAGGATGGGAGATGAATTACCTTTCCACACTTAACCTTCTTGCCTTTTGCGTTCTTTGTGCGGTAAACTGACTGGAGCTTCTTGTCGTCAAACAACTTCATCTCTTCCACAACGTCATCCGTGAGTTCCACCGTCCAACGCTTATACCGGAGTGGTTCGGCAGGTGGATGCAACAGTTCTCGATGATCGTTGGGGAGTTCCCGCTCCTTGTATTCCTCCTCTTCCATGGTTGTGTCGCTATCTGATTCAGATTCTTCACTGGCCTCGTACTCACTATCACTCTGTGTCTGCCGGTTTGATGGGGTCCTCCGGGCAGTCTCAGTGATCACTATGCCTGTGTTCGGGGTACGCATTCTTTTGGTTTTTGATTTTTCCTCCACAACGGTCTTGCCCTTTCTTTTCCTTTCTACTTGGTATCTAGCTTCCTCTTCCGCCTCGGTTGGTGGCGTCTCCTGGGTAGTGGAGCTACACTCTTTCTTGGCATCTTCCTTCTCCAATTGTTCGGGGCTCACTGACTCGGGTGCGAGGTCCAGTCCCTCAGCCACCCGCTCGGCTTCCACACCCTGATCCTCTTGCGCCGGACAGGGTTCGTCGTCACTCACGATCTCTAGGGGATCCTCCGCCGTGTTCGGTTTCGCCCTGTTGGGTGCCCACTTACCCAAACAACGTTGCGATTTCCTCTGCGGTTTGGGTGGCTCTGCCTTGGAGCCTGTCTTCACTACCAGTTTCCTTCTGACGGGGATCGGTTTAACTACCGGAGGTGCCACTGGGGTGGATGCCTCTACCTCTGGTTCTGTTGTCTCTGTTCCTGCTTCCTTGGCTTCACTCTGCTTTTCCCTCTCCTCTTCTCCTTCTGACTGGGATGTCTTATCCTTCGGTATGGGTTCTCTAAGAGCTTGTTCATTCTCTCCTACTGATCTTGGTGCGAGGTCCAGACCCTCAGCCACCAAGTCATTTGTCTCCTCTCTTCGGTTTACCCTGTTCATTATCGAGTCAAACTCCTCGTCCGTCATGAGGCCCTGTTTCCTGGCTGATTCGTTCAGATCTATCTCTGGCCGTCTTACTTCTTGAAATACTGGGTCCTTCTCGGGCGTCATTTTTGCTCCGCCACTCTCTCCCTGGGTTTCCCTTACTTGGCTGGACCTTTTCTTTCGCTCCTCAGAGTCGGAGCTGTAAAACGCGGCGATAGCTTCCAGGTCTGCCGAATCTGGTACCGAGGGTTCCGATGCCGCGGTGGCTGAGGGAGATCCTTCCTCCGACTGTAGTTCTGCGTGTCTGACCTGTGCATGAGGAATTCCACTGGGTGCGGTTCCTATGCCCCCCGTGTGGCCGAAATTGGTCAATGCCGCCGTCCAGTCCCTAGTCGGGTCTTGTTGGCGAAGGAATACCATTACGGCATCCAAAGAAATAGTGGCCGGCGGTTGAGCAGTCGGTGCGGGTGGTTGGTTCGACTGTGGTTGGGCCTCCGGGGTTTCTTCTCGCAACGGCTGCGTATCTTGGGTGTTCGCACGACGGGGCTTGATTTTCCTCGCGATAGCTTTCTTACCCATGACTGTAATTTGTGATTTGACGGTAGAAATTAGGGTTTGGTTTGAGAACGATGGTTCTGTGAGAGGGATAGAGGAGAATTTCTTGAAAGGTATTTTGGAAATGAGGGTTTTTGAGGGAGAAAGGGAGGGTCGGTTGGTTTAGTTCGGATTAGAAATGGCAGTTGCAGGTGGTTTCAACCGGCTATCAGTGGTTACCGGTCATGCCGCTTCATGTGAAAAGTGGTTGGGCGACAGGCGTTGGTTCCTGATTGGCTAGCGTGTGTACTCTCTCTGCTCCACACCATTCCAGCACTGCCACCCTGCAAAAGCTGCACACGCTTAATCAATTTTCGCCCATAACATAATTTCCCTCTATTTTTACCTAATAAGGAAAATAATTCAAATGGGCACTTAAATACAAATTGGAATAACACTAAATAGGTAATCTCTTGGTCAAAGTGTACCCCAACCTAAATTTAAGGCCCGAAAATATATTTTTAGATTTTTAGAAAATTTTCAAGCATGCAAAAATTAATTACGTATATACAGTATTTACATTCTCCTTAGGTAATTTGGAATCCTACCTGGCCAGTATATGCAGAATATTATCAAAATGAAACTAGCCACGTGGAATTCCAAATTCCTATCTTACTAATCAGTATGTGACCTTAGTATGTGGTAGTAGTGGAATTTCATCCACTACCCCCACCTCACTATTATCCCTAAAGATTTTCAACCTATGTCCATTCACAACAAAAGGCTCAGAGTTAGAAAGACTCCCTGAAATCTCCACCGCTCCATTAGCTCGGAGGGCTGTTACGATGTACGGTCCTGTCCACTTAGATTTGAGTTTCCCGGGCATTAACTTCAATCTCGACTGGAAGAGTAGTACTTTCTGGCCAACATGGAGCTCCTTGGTTCTCAGATTTCTATCATGCCATAATTTCGTTTGCTCCTTGTACCACATGGCCGAGTCGAAAGATTCCAATCTAAGTTCCTCAAGCTCCTGTAATTGCAGCTTCCTTTCCTCCTCACAGGCTGTAGCATCCATATTCACTTTCTGTACTGCCCAGTATGCTCGGTGCTCGATCCCTACAGGTAAGTGGCACATTTTTCCAAAGACTATTCGGTAAGGGGACATACCAATGGGGGTCTTGTAGGCTGTTCGATATGCCTAGAGAGCATCCTCTAACCTCACACTCCAGTCTTTCCTCGAAGTGTTCACAGTCTTCTCCAAAATCTTCTTTATCTCACGGTTAGAAATCTCCGCTTGACCATTGGCTTGCGGATGGTACGGGCTGGAAAGTCTATGGTGCACACCGTATTTCTTCATTAAGGCTTCAATTGTGCGATTACAGAAGTGTGTACCTTGATCTGATATGATCGCCCTTGGGACTCCGAAACGGCTGAAAATGTGACTCTTTAAGAATTTGGCCACCTCCTTTGCTTCACACGTACTTGTGGGCGTCGCTTCTACCCATTTGGAGACGTAATCCACCGCGACTAGGATATACAGATTGCCATAGGACGAGGGAAAAGGCCCCATGAAATCCATTCCCCATATGTCGAATAATTCACAAACAATAATCGGTACTTGCGGTATCTCATCTCGGGCAGATATCCCACCGGTCAGTTGGCAACGTTCACAGCTTCTGCAAAAGTCGTACGCATCTTTGTTGAGGGTTGGCCAATAAAATCCACTATCCAGAATCTTCCTTGCCGTCTTCTTGGATCCGAAATGCCCTCCACATGCTAACGAATGGCAGTGGGTCAACACATCCCGCTGTTCCCAGTCAGGAATGCACCTTCTTATCACTTGATCGGATCCTACCCTCCATAGGTAAGGGTCGTCCCAAAAATAATATTTTGCCTCACTCTTGATCTTCATTCGTTGGGCTTTGGTAACACTTGGTACCTCTGGAAGTTCTCCAGTTACTAGGTAGTTGGCCAGGTCCGCATACCATGGCTCCTGCCCTACCTTCTCTTTTCCTTTTGCTGCATCATTCTGACCAGTAAGTTTGTACACTTCTTCCCAATCAATTTTTCTGGGTGCAAAAATCACCTCACATAAGTGTTCCTCTGGAAACTTGTCGTGCACCTCCTCGCTGTTTCCTTCTTGCACTATTCTGCTCAAATGGTCTGCCACCTTGTTTTCGACTCCTCTCTTATCTTCCACCTCCCAATCAAATTCTTGTAACAAGAGTACCCATCGGACCAAGCGTGGTTTTGATTCTCTCTTGGTAACTAGATACTTAAGGGCTGCATGGTCAGTGTATACTACGACCTTAGATCCCAGCAAATATGGCCGGAACTTCTCGAAAGAAAACACCACTGCCAGCATCTCCTTTTCGGTGGTATCGTAATTCCGCTGGGCTTGATTTAGAGTCTTGGACGCATAAAAAATTACGTGCCTCCTCCCATCGATCTTCTGACCCAGCACGGCCCCTACCGCAAAGTCGCTGGCGTCGCACATTACTTCGAAAGGATGGTTCCAATCAGGAGCTCGTATGATAGGTGCGGATACTAATTTTTCTTTGAGAAGATCGAAAGCTGCCTTGCATTGCTCATCAAAAACGAACTCCACATCATTTGAAGCAGTCTGGTAAGGGGTTGGGCGATTTTGGAGAAATCCTTTATAAATCTTCGATAAAATCCAGCATGTCCCAGGAAACCCCTTATTCCCTTCTGATCAGTAGGGAATGGTAATTTGGATATGACATCCACCTTGGCTCGATCCACCTGGATACCTCTTTCTGAGACTACGTGTCCTAGGACTATCCCTTCGGTGACCATAAAATGGCACTTCTCGAAGTTCAAAACCAGACTCTTTGCTTGACACCTTTCCAAAACTATGTCCAAATGATGAAGGCAAGAGTCGAACGAATCTCCGTAAACCGTGAAGTCATCCATAAATATTTCTATGCACTCCTCAATCAAATCGGAAAATATGCTCATCATGCATCGTTGAAACGTACCTGGAGCGTTGCATAAACCGAAAGGCATGCGACGGTATGCATAGGTTCCAAACGGGCAAGTAAAAGTGGTTTTGTCCTGGTCCTCAGGATCCACGTGAATTTGGAAGTACCCGCTGTACCCATCTAGGAAGCAGAAAAATTTTTCCCAGCTAATCTCTCTAATATCTGGTCGATGAAAGGCAAAGGAAAATGGTCCCTTCCTTGTTGCGTTGTTCAGCTTCCGGTAGTCGATGCACATTCGCCAACCCGTGACCAGCCTTGTTGGAATCAGCTCGTTCCTCTCATTCTTGACAACTTGGATCCCGGATTTCTTTGGAACCATGTGGATCGGGCTGACCCACTCACTGTCCGGCACTGAATAGATAATCCCTAGCGACAACAACTTCAAGATTTCCTTTAAAATTTCCTCTCGCATGTTAGGGTTTACCTTCCTTTGAGCATCTCGATGAGCCTTCGCTCCCTCTTCTAGCCTGATGTGGTGCATGCAAACGTCGGGGCTTATCCCTACTAGATCTGTAAGGCTCCATCCGATTGCCTTCTTATTCCTATTCAACACAGTCAGTAGCCGCGCTTCTTGTTCTTTTGTGAGACTGCTGTTGATGATTACGGGATATGAGTTCTCCTCCCCGAGGTAGGCATACTTCAAGTTCGATGGTAACTTTTTTAGCTCGACTTGGGTGGAAGTGTGTCTTCGGGTAGAGGGTTTTTCTGGGCCTCCCCGTCTTTCTTTAAGTCCTTCCCCTGAAGGTTCTTCCGTACTGACTGGAAGCTTGGCCCCTGCGGCTCCAATGAACGCCGACTTTTGACAGAATTCCTTGATCGCTCCTTCTATTTCTTCGTCGGTCAACCCCTGGCTACTGATCAAATCACACCACGCAGCAGCTTCTTCGTCGGCCTGATCACAAGCATCTAAAGCCTGGAGTTTTTCCTGTAATAGTTCGGTCTCAAGAAAATCTTGGACTAGAGGGTCAATCACATCAACAAAGCATAGATTTTCAGAATCAATGGGTTTCTTCATGGCATCATTTATATCAAAAGTAAACTTCTCACCATTAAAATCAATGCAAATAGTCCCCTCGGCCATATCCACTATTGTCTTAGCCGTTCTCAAAAAAGGTCTCTCTAACAAGACTCCACTAGACTCTCTCGCTTCATGCTCACTCATTTTGATCACATAAAAATCAGCAGGGTATGTGAACTCCTGTACTCTAACCAACACGTTCTCTAAAACTCCCTCAGGGCTTATGCACGACCTATCAGCCAGCTGGATCAACACCCTAGTGTTTGACAGCCTCACTCCTTTCAGTCGGTTATAGATTGATAATGGCATGACATTAATGGAAGCTCCAAGATCACACATCGCATGTTCAACCTTCACATCCCCTATAGTTATGGGTAAAGTTGAACATACCTGGATCGGCCCTCTTGGGCGGCAGTTTCTCTTGCACAATTGCGGATGCGATCCCTTCCACCATGATTTGTCCATCTTTTTGAGCTTTCCCGGCTATGAAATCCTTAATGAATTTTCCGAGCGGGGGGTAGTTTCACGGCTTGGAGGAATGGTATGGTGACGTCCAACCTTCCAAAAATCGACAAGTAGTCGACCGGGTTCTCTTTCTTCCTCTTTGTAACAAATCGGAATGGGAATGGTTTCTCTCCTTTTTTCTCTTCTACGGGTTCCTCAGCAACTTTCTTTGGTAGCTCTTGGGTCCGAGCCTCCATTCTGGGATTTTTCTCTTGAGGAGGTTCCTTCCTGGTCAGTAAGGCATCGGGTTCACCTCTTATACTTGGTGTATCATCCAGGAAGAATGGATCCTGCATTCGAGGCATGAAATTCCCTATTTCCTCAGCTGAAATTGTCTCGCCTCCTATCTTCGTTCCATTCGATCCTTCACTCGGCTGTTTCGGTTGAGGTGCATCATAAGTAGTTCCTGACCTCAACGTGACCTTACTCACATTTGCCTTCTCGGGCATTTGGACTGTAGATGGGAGTTTTCCTGCATTTCCCTTCAAATCACCCATCGAACTGGCCAGTTGAGCTAATTGCCTATTCATCATATCCATGTTAGCCTTATGTTCTTTCTGGGCATTTTGCATCCCCTGCACGACCTCATTATGGGCTTGCAATTCTCCTTTGATGTTCTGTTGTGATGCTAGCATTTCACTCATCATGTCCTCAACGGATCTCCTCGGCCTGTTCGAGTTTTGGAAATGACCCGGCCCTTGGTGTTGATAGTTCTGGAAGGTTTGCTGTCCTTGATTAGGCGGGTATTGGTTATATTGGGCAGGAGGAGTGTACTGATCTTGAGGATATTGACTCTGGTGCTGGGCTTGGAATTGATTCTGGTTCTGATGGTGTTGGGATGCTTGGTTGGTTGATTTTGGTAGTTTTGGAAATTTCTCTGATGGGGTGGCACGTAAACAGGGTTCGAGTTTGAGCTTTGTGGGTTATAGTTTTGGGCTTGTTGGTTTCTTCCTGACCAGTTGGGCTGGAAGTCTGGGTTTGCTGGTCCACGGTTAGGGTTTTGGTTCGGGTGAGGGTTATATTGGTTCTGGCCTTGACCTTGGTTCTGGTTTTGGTTCCCTTCTCCCCATCGAAAATTCGGGTGGTCCCTCCATGGTGCGTCCCGTTGTCTCCCCTGGATCCAATTCCCATTCTGGTTAAAATACCCAGCAGCATTAGCTTGCTCCGTACTGATCAAGTCATTCGGATGCTCGTATTGGGCCCCTTGATTCCCCTGCTCTGCACCCTTGTAGTTCCCAGTTGGGAGAGGTGGTGGAGTGCTCTTCTCGATGGCACTCAAAAGTGACTTCTTCAGTTCATCCATCTTCAAGTCCATTTTCTGCTCCAGCTTGTTCTCCTGATCAGTAGTCGATGCAACCGCAGCCCGCTCTCGGTTGTATCCTTCCCTTGAATGGTCATACTCTTTCTTTGCATTCAGTAGCTTCCTTAGGACTCTCTTTGCTTCGCTGACCCGTAATTGCGTGAAGCTTCCTCCCGAAGATGAATTGGCCAGGGTCTTTGGTTACCGCGTTCATGCCCTCGTAGAAAGTATGATGTACTTCAATGTCCGCCATGCGATGGTTGGGACACGATTCCAAAAGACCCATGTATCTTGCCCAATAGTCGCTCAAGGGCTCGTCATATCCTTGCTTCACATTCGTTATTTCTCTCTTCAGTGCGCTTGTCTTAGATGACGGAAAAAACTCGCCCAGGAATGCTGACTTGAAGTCGGCCCAAGTCTCAATAGAGTCAGGGGGCAAGCGCATGAACCAGGTGTTCGCTTCCCCCTTGAGCACAAATGGCAGAGCTTTCAGCCTATAATCATCTTCAGTCGCTCCTGCTGGTCTTCTCTGCGCTCTACAAATCTTACAAAATTCGTGAAGGAACTCATACGACCCTTCATAGCTTTTCCCGCAGTATGTAGGTAGAATCGCTATGACATGAGGCTTCACGTCACAAGCAGTCTGTCCCGGGGTGACCACGATAGCTTGCGGTGGTTCTCCTTCGGTATGCGCATTCAGCGTACCGATCTCTGGATCTTCGTCCATGTTGGCAGCCATTCCTGGATTGCCTTCCAACAGTGGTAACTCCACGGGAATTGGTCCTTCTATGGTGTCCTGTTCTTCGTCGCTACTCGTGTCTAGGTCAGACAGAGTTGTTGACAGGCCGAACGAGTGGTCACAAGTATGGATCCTCGCGGAAGTATCTTCGGTTTCCACGGATTAGGATCCGAACTGCTTCTCATAAACTGAAACAAAAGAAAAAGAGAAAAAATTATACACAATATTTACGCCAAAGTATCACACACAATAGTATATAAAACGCCATCCATCCCCGGCAACGGCGCCATTTGAAGAGGTTTACGAGGTGCGTAGGTGTCGTTCAAGCGAGGATATATCCTACTGGCAGGATAAAGATCCTAACTAAGCCTAGACCTCGTCTTCAAAGATTCCTCAACCCACTTCTACTGATCAGTATAGTGGAGGTAAGGGTCGAATCCCACAGAGATGGTGCGTTTAAACTACTGCGGTGATGTTTTGGAGGGTTGGTTAGCTACCACGCTCGGGTTGAGTTTCTACCTAGGCGAGTAATTAAAGGGTGGCGTCCTACTGACTAGGATGGGGGAGCAGATCATGGAATGCAACTGTGTACGTGGAAATGAGGGGACATGGTGTAACAGAAATTGTTTGGAAAGGACGGTATTTCTATTTTTGGCTAAACAGAATATTCAGAGTGTAGTGGAGGTAGTGGTGACTAGGCTGACAGATCTGCAGGTACAACCAGAGGTGAAGGACAAAAGAAAGCAAAAGTAAATAAAAGTAAGGTGGTCCCCAATCTGGATGTAGACATCGTCTTCTCCAACAACACAACTTAAACTCAGATAACAATTCCAGATCCAACCCGGCAAACGCAGATTAACAACTCGCGAACACAGATCTAAAACTAAGAAATCAAATCTGAAATCAAACGCTGAAACTGGACTTCTGCATGCTGGTCAACATGAAAGATCGATTCAGAAAATAAAACGAATCCTTGCATGCAACGATCTACTTCCAGATCAAATAGTACATGTTTACCTATCCTAAAGAAATTTGCTACGTAACAGAATTTAGAGATTTAGCACTTAAAACACCGAGAAATCTTAGATCTAAGCTAACTAGACAAGGAAAGAAAAGAACATTACAATGAACGA